>NC_090874.1:49162662-49170162 GCF_036669935.1 Montipora foliosa | reverse complement strand
CCCAGTTTCAGAGACCGCGCTAGGAATTTCAGCCCGTTACCACTGAGAAAATCATTAAGTCACTAGGTGATCAAAAAGTCTTCGCGAATCGTGAATCTGGGAGAAAAATCTTGTAGGAATCATGAATCATTGAGGTAAAAAACGACAGTAATCAAGAATATCAAAATTCAAATAATTCCGCTTCTACACCAGACGATTTCCCCATTGACGAGTAAAATCCTCCGGCGTTAGACAGAGTAAAATAGTAAGTCTGGCCGGGTTAGGGTTACTGAAGACAGTTTTTCAGTTAGTGATAAACCATCGGCTTCATTATCAAGACAATGCGCGAGTTCATATCATTAAGCTCCATGTCAATACTAGGGAAACCACTTTACTGTGCCTTTTTGTTTTATTGTTCACGTTATCATTTAGAACTATGCATACTCTTCCCATGCCCGCCATTTTGGTCGCTCAGTTTCCTTTTTTACAAATGATGCATAGCAAGAGAAAGACAATGGTTGACAAAGAAGTTTTTATTTAAAAACCCTACAAAAATGGCTGCATAGATGGTTCTTTGAAGTAACTTTTTCAATTGAAATCTGACATCACTTCAAATGAAAGGCGCATGCACAACTAGTCCCAGTCCTCTGCCGTGCTTTTCAGTGAAAAACATGTAAAAACTCAGGAAGAGAAAGGAAGATGCGCTTTTTTCACCGGATAATAACAATAGGGACCATTAGATCGAAGGAACCGAACGACTGTGAGTCAATCTCGTTCCCAGAGTCAGCGTTCCCTTGACCAGCGGTCGGGAAAGAGAGACTCGAATCCAACAAAGGCCATATTTCATTGGCTGTTGAAAAACGGTTTCAGTTCCTGCCATTTTTAGTCTAAACTAGAAAATCGTGCAGTAGAGTTACAGGCACTGAAGAAATGACTTTTTTAAGCATCCTTAGCAACGGTTTGAAAATTTAAAAGTCACACCCCTTAAGACATGTTTTACATGTAGACATGTTACCTTAGCTTTGTGGTTAAACTTGCTTTCGTCACACTTGACTATAGCTCCGGCTCCTCCGAATGGTATGACTGGTCGATATTGAAGATCCACAGCACAAAAATCTTGTAATCTTCTACAGATCTGTGAGACCAGATTCTTATTTAAATTTACGTTCTCTGCTATCCTCTTTTGAGAATCTTCTTGAGTGAAGGAAAAGATCACTCGGAGAAGTGTTCCGAGTGACACTTTGGGAAATTCCCCAAAGAAGCTGTTAGTACGCAGGCTTCTCCTTTTTTTGCATCCAGAGCATCTCCTGCGAAGGATGTGAAACACAAAGCAATCAACCTTCGAGTAGGTAAATTTTACCACTTTGAAACTGTTCGCAACAAATTACGATCGGCATAATCTACTTTCCTACATTTGCTGATTTCTTTTTTTGTAATCCCTGTCGAATGGGAAGCTACATCAAATTCTTATCAAATACAACAATTAAACTCAATCTACTTATCTATTTATTCACATAGCATTGTATTCTATTGTCTTTGATTGATATCAAAACAGTTTTTACCTCATAAATCAGCCTAATTGCCGTACCTGCTCATGACTGCTTGAACTTAATCGTCGATCTCAGACGTTACATTAACTGTTCACATCAAGAAGAAAACCCGCTTACCAAAAAAACCCATCTATGTGGTCGTCATTTCTCTCCTTCATTTCCGTAGCACAATTGCACTGCGCACAACTTAGAGGATTAGCCAACAAATGCCGCATTTGAAGCCATCTGATTAAATCCGTGCGAGGGCCTCTCTCCAAATCGATGAGCAGGTTCAAGTCCATATTTTGTCGTCGCCACTGTACGTCTTTCCACTTTTTATTTTATACGAAACACTTCTTTGCTATTTGAAGATAACGATATTCACTCGTGTGGTCCTTCTGACGAATATTATTGTTAATCAGACCAAGCCGTTGCCATAGTGAAATAGCGTTTCCAACTTATAAGCAGCATTGTTCTAATGCACATCGGCTGCTATTAAATCACATTTCAACGCCCTCCTGATGCCCTTCTCCCTTCTGCTCAGAGCGATAATTTTTATTTTTCAATTGTTTGCCTATCATAAATGACTGGATATAGCCAAATCTAAGCAAGATGATTTTTGATAATTTCGTCCCACAATCTGAATAATGCCTCCTTCTGCAGTTAGTTTTCTTTTAACATTCCCCGGAAGTCAATTTTCACACTGCAGTGGGTGTTGGTTCGGAGCGTCGTTTCGGAGCTTGGATGATTTCGCGGAAAAAGAACGACAACCAGAAACTGTTTATATCCGAAAGAAATCTCTGTTACCGCTAACGCAAAATAAATGTAGGCAAGCCTTAATGAAACAATTTTTTCCATTTCTACATCGCGTGGGTTTGGCAACACAGAGAACACAATTTTTTTTTTCGCAGTTTCGTTGTAAAAATATATATGTACCAAAAAGCTATCTCGCGTGGTCTCGCAAGATTGATCGTTTCACAAATATGCGTTTTAGAAATTTGTTGAGAAGCCTCATTTAGGGAGCGATTTTGGAATACCCGGCCACGATTGTCTTCTTGTTGCGGAATCCTTTGAATAACAATGCATGGAACAATAGACGCAATAAGCATTTAGAATAATTGCGATTACGGCCCGGGGTTTAAATCCTGCCATCGACAGATGAAGATTTTTCATTTATAGCTCTGGCTGGAATTAAACTCGCCATATAATCGGGCTCTGAAAGGATAAAAAAAGGTAACAGGCCCCGACACTAATGACATGTCGATTTTTTATCACACAACATATGAGGGGATATGCCATACCACTTTACTATTAATAATTGCCTTTCTTTCATTCAAGTTGAGTTACAGAAGACATAGAAACGAAGAAACGGCGAAACTCTGTTCAATATAATTTGTGCGCCAGCGAAAGCATGGGTTGAGTCCGGAAACTGCTAACTAAAAAGGAAACGTTCGTATGACATCATCAAACAATAGTAACGTGATATGAAACACCTAAAATTTCTAGATCAAAGTCTAAGGACGCTACATTTTCACGTCGCTTATCAAACATGTCGTCAAGAAATCAGTCGAATAGCGAAAGTGATGGCGAATCTGCCACAAATGACAGAAGCCCACCAAGACGTTTTAACAGTCGCGCTTTTTCGCGAGTCTTTGTCCATCTGGAGAAGCGACTCAGAGCTGCTCCAGGTAAAAACGCCTTTCTAACATTGAAAAACGCAGGGAGGGCAAAAGAAATCGCGTTCACTAAAAACCACACTTCAAGCGAGATACAACAGTTGTTGGTTTCTCATTTCCCGACCTTGGCTAACCTGGATCTTTCGCGGTAAGTTACCGAGCACTGTGTTTTACGATCAGAAAATACGAGACTAAAATACATTTGCCCTTTTTATTAGTTTGAACATCATCAGCTCGTATGACAGAGGACATTCCATGAGTGTCGTTCACCATGGCGTCCCTGACGGGGCGAAAATCATGGAACTTTTTGGAGGGGACGCTAAGAAGAAAATTTATTTGTACTGGAGCCGAGGTGGTACGTTTTGAATGTTACTTTAGTCTTTCTTTTTTCTTGTCTGTCTTTGATTGTTTCGCACTTTTTCCTGAAACATTGAATTCCGGCCACCAAACGAAGAGAAAGACGTAACTTATAATCCCAGGGACAAAGTCTGGTGACAAATCCTAGATCTCCATTAACGGTAAATAAATAGCAATTTAAAATTTTCCCCGATCTAAGTTTAGCCTAATTGGGTTTAGAACAACCGGGGGAACAAAGAGGCGTAACGTTTTCGACGCGAGCCGCAGCGTCGGAGTGAACGAAAGTGGGTTTCCCGCGGTTCGCGTCGGATAGAGTGAATTGAGTGGAATGACTGGTGCCGCAGTGCTTTAGTCGTCTTATTTAAAGGTTAAAGTGAATTGAGTAGAATGGCTGGGGGTTAAATTGAGTTGAGCTTAATAACTGCTGCCGCAGTGGCGTGGTGCTTGCGTCATGGACTAAAGAACGAGGTATATCCAACACGACGACTGCGGTAGCAGTGCTTTTATGGTCCATTTCTCGTGGCCTGGTATTCTGTTGCTGATCTGAAAATCGAAATTGTCGAAAAATTAAGCCCAACTTTGCTATCTACAAAAAAATATTCATTGTGTTTTATTCGTTGACAACTTTTTGCGTATCTTATTTTCGATCTTGTTGATCCAACATTTGACCCAAATGACTTTTAGTACATGCATCTGGCGGGGTGGGGATGGACTCATTCTGTAGTTACAGTGGATTTTAACATAATAACATTGCTTTTTACATCACTCAAATAATTGCATTTATAATGCATAACAGTATAATCCCTTTTACATCTATTAATTTTTGTTTCATCTACCCTGTACATTAAATATTAATTGATATGCTTGTGTCACTGCGGAGAAGCACCAAGAAACATACAATATCAACTCACTACTAGTGACATTATTTTCATTGGTTCTCTATCTCACATGTAGGTACTGCTTCATCCAACCAACCTGAGGACAACACTGCTTCAAATGCTACAGTTTTTGCTACATCTGCCACTCTGTCATCCCCACAGTCATCAGCGCCATTATCACACTCATCCCCTTCCTCACCAACTCTCCCTTTTGTACGCAATCCTCCACTATCACCTTTGCCATTAAACATGCAGTTATCTGCACATCCTGGCATCAATCAGAGTACCAGAAGAACAGATAACTTCCGTCCAAGAGGTGGACGTAAGTATAATATTAAAACAAACACAAAACGTAATCAAAGCAGTGTAATGAGGTGGTCAGGGTACTGGACTTACACATTTTCAGTTTTCAGGTCCAATTTGTAACTTTTAAGACTTCAAAATTTACAAAAATATCCACTGACTTAACCGTAAAAAGATGGTCTTTGAGCAAGTTTTGAATAAGAGACAAAATACATCTAAAGTTTGAAGAAAATAGTTCCAGGGAATCTCAGTCCTTGGTTCCTTCAGTGATGATTGGTGTGCCTCATCTCAGGCCTCACAAATACATGCAAACCACATTTTCCTCTTCTTCCTTATTTAGTTGAAACCAGAAGATATCTTGCAACATTAGCAGGAAGCAATGCAGATGGTAAGTTCTCTGTACATATACATTGTTCAATTAATGCACAAATACATGTAAGTAATGATGAAACGATGCACCCCAGAAAGGAAAGGCTAAAATAAAAAAATAAGACCAAAAAAGCATCAAACAAAAAACACTGTTCATAATCGATTAATCATATAATAATGAGGAATTAAAATTCCCACACATTTTTTTTTTCAGGTTCTGATATTAGTTTTATAACAATACCAGAGAGCGATGAGGATGGTTAGTAAAGTAAACTGTAGGCTGTAGTAGTAATGAAAAGCATATTGCACTGTCTTGTCCAAGATGCATACATGAAGATCAAAAGACATGTGAAGCACTGATCAAACAGTTGTTATGATCTTTACACATTTTACTGTTGAAGGTATTAATGTAGTGTTGAGTAGTAACCTCCAATCATTGCACTCACTACTGCAACATTTTGTCTTTGACAGATACTGACCTGTTGCACAATGACGTGGTTGTAAACCCACCTCCTCCAGGTAAATATTGAGTATTGATTGATGTTCTCAAGTAAGGGGGGGGGGGGGGGGAGAGGGGGAGGAGAGGGGGAGGGGGTGGTGGGGCAGTTCCCTTCTTTACTGTGGAATAAGGGTGGGACCTTTGAACTTTTGTTTCACAGAATTACCTGAAATCACATCAAACACACCAGGCATGCACAACTAGCACCCATTTTCCAAAAGCGAGCTCAACAGGAACACATGAGGTTGTCATGACTTACATGTACATGTAGGAATCGGAAATTCTTGTTGTTGTCACGACCTCCATTAGCTTCACAACCTGATGTTGTCTACAAAATCCCCTGTGGCAGTTGCTCTTGGAATTACAAGTTTCACTAGTTTCTTACAAAAGACTTAGTGTTCAACACAGTCACTAAAATTAAGCTCTTGATCAACATAGACTCCAAGTATTTTATGACGTGTGGTACATGTATTATCTGAAACTTCCTTATGATTGGTTTAACTCTCATCTAATCGACATTGGAAACACTACATGTAATCTTAGTGCGTTGCCTAGGCCCATTTTACAAACATAGATTTTGTCTTATCGGTACGGAATATGAAATGATCATTACTAGACCGGACCTCGAGTTCTATAAAACAATAAAACTACCTCTTACAGTACTTTTCTCCACACAAATTCGAAGATTCAAGTCATGTACATGTACATGTACATGTACATTCTATGTTATTTGTAGATAAACATCAGAAGGCAGCGACACCTAAGACTGCTTGCAGAACCAAAGGATGGGGTTCAACTACGAGTGAGATTGAACAACATAGAGGAGCCAATAACAAGATACTTTTCTAGGAATGCTTTGTACCAGGTGAAAATGAAGCAAACATTATGGATACATTAAGTACCAGTACATTTCAGGATAATAATTATTGATTGTTTATTTTAATTAAAATTTATGTCTCTTTCCACTATTTTGCAGGAGGTATATGACTGGGTTGGGTCAATGGAAAAGGCTCCTCTCTACTTTACCCTTCACACACAAGGAAAACTGATTAAACATGCAGATGAAGTAGAAGGAAATTCTGTTGTTCATGTCACTGAAAGGGTACTTACATATAGCATCATACAAATTAATATGGACAAATGAAACTATTACACAAATGATGGTAGCCCAAGTATTACTGTTGCTTTCATGAACATAAATTACCTGAAGTGAATTAAATCATGATCCTCAATATGTCAATCTGTCAGCCTTGTTGACTGTTCAACCACTTTCCTTCACCAAATATTACAAGGAAGACAAATGTACTCGAAAGCATCATACGTCATAACAACAGGCTTGCAAACTGGAAGAAAGGAAACAAACAAAAAAGACATGTTTGAAGAAATGCATGAATTCAGTACAGCATCTTTTCACCACATTTAAGAATTCGCTATTATACAGTATTTGACAAATACTGAATTGTGGAGACAAGTTGTTGTCCAATTATGCCAGTTGCCATTCTCCTTTAAGTAGCATTTGCATCAGTTTAATTTTAGAGAATCACGTACTTATGCAAAAAATAACCGTAACTTTTGCAACCTTGACGTTTGTCGTTGGGATAACATAATATATAAATACATCTATAGTTATAGTTAAATAATATGTTTACCACTGCTCACAACTACTATCATTATTAGTACCCTGTCAACTCTTACACCCTTTCATTTTACTACTTCATAGGAGGCAGGACAAGTTGCGATGTTACTTGGTTCTGAGGTAAGGGAAGTACCCTACCCTAAAAAGCATTTTAATTGACCAAAATGTATAAATTGCAGGCAGCAAATAATCCGCCTATCTCCACCTAACAGAAGATATGATGAAGGCCAAAATAACATCAAATCAGCTGACATTCATTCATCAGTGTAGATAT
>NC_090874.1:49152662-49157662 GCF_036669935.1 Montipora foliosa | reverse complement strand
TCCTCTGAGAAATAAGAACCTATTAAGAAACTACATGTAATCAGCCTGAATTATGAAAAAATAGCTTAAAATATTAGAACCTGCTCAGCCTGACCTCGAAAATTCTAGGTTCTTATGTGTGGGTCTTTAATGTATTTTGCAGGGTTACCAGTAGTAACTTTTACCCTGTTGTACAAGCATGACAGTATGCCATGTTTTCAGTTTCGCGGGCTTGGGAGATCCTTGAATTGTGTTCATCTTTTCATTACCAATCCTAATAAACTGAAAAACCAACTAGTAAGGTAGAATATGTATGGTAGAATTTTACCATGTGAGTTAAAAGAAGGAAAGTTTACCCCATCAAATTGGCCTTCAAGAATTTCCTGGCAGATCTGTTCATTTGA
Source organism: Montipora foliosa (assembly GCF_036669935.1). Lineage (NCBI taxonomy): Eukaryota > Metazoa > Cnidaria > Anthozoa > Scleractinia > Acroporidae > Montipora > Montipora foliosa. The sequence goes on along the minus strand of NC_090874.1, from coordinate 49,157,279 downwards.
GGCACCCATGTTTTCAACTTCTGTTTTAAGTTCAGCCACTTTTTACCTTGTGCAGTTTTAAAGTTTGTTTCAAATCCTCCGCTGAGTTCGCTTTGACGTCAGTTCATATGACACTGGGGCAAAACCAACTTGATTTTGAATAGAATTGTTTGCAGACAGGGGCTGTGGAACACTTTTATTTACACTGGGTGACAGCCTGTGCAACCTTACATAACATGCACCACAGCACCTTAAACTGCTTATAAGGGCCACACAGCCAACCTTTTTTTCCAAAAAAGTTTTCTTAGCTTCAGGGAACAAATCATCTACTGACTTTGGGAGATATGTCCAGGTTTGACCCTAATTAGATGCACGCAGATTTCAATAAGCGTCACGAAGTGTCCCCTTGCTCTTTTCGCCAACTTCAACATCACTTGTGTCTCAGAATACAGACAATTTATGTCACAAAGTGTCCCCCAAATGCTACTCTTTAAGTGAAGATTAGCTGCTGCATTTACCCAAAGCTAAAAATAATGCTGACCTTTACCCTTACCTTATTGTTGAAAATAGGTAGCAAATGCTTAGATTTAAAGGGACACTTTGTGTTGGATGTCAAAATTGGGCGTGTATCTAATTAGGGTCAAACCTGGACATAAGTGGACTTTGGTAGTGACTTTAAATGTTTTAGCTTGTACAGGGAAGTTGCGCATTTGGACGCTGAACATCAGAGGTGGATAGTGGCATTCCTACAGGCTTGACATTTTTCCTTTAACATTATGGGACGAGATTCTTCCTTGTAGGTTTTTTACATATACTATAAGTAAGTACTGATGAAGACATTGTTTACAATCTCTGTGGCTCAGCTGGGACTAGTTTCTTTCTTTTTTTTTTTTTTTTTCAATTCTTCACAAAGATCAAACCTTCAATAACTCTTTTTTTTTTTAACTTTGATATAAGCTAGACTTAACTCTAGTGAATTGGAAAATGAAACATTTGTGGCAAATTTTATGATAAATTCAACTCAACAATCGAAATTGGAAGTTGACAATTGAAGCTAAGCTGAACACAATCTTGATGTGTAATTTTAAAGGGGGAACTGAAAAGGAAACACTTAAACACTGGGGGTCTCACGAATCTTTTTACGGAAGAAGTGTGCGGGAGATAAGCTGAAAATCAACTCTAAAGGAACCTATCTACGAATACTCAATACCTTTCAAAAAAAAAAAAAAAAGGACAAAATTACCTTCTGCAAGGTCTAGCGATAGAGTACACCGAGCTGTAACGACAACAGCAGTCCGAAAACGATCTGTAGGAAACCTCACTGAACCGTAACGCAAGTGACAGAAGCTGCTTCCACATCAACTTGACTACCTCTAACTCGAATATCAGATCACCGGTCACAGACAAGGGAATGACAAAAGAACTGTTCACACTATTTTAATAGAAGTATAATAACAATTCATCCTAGGTTTGCAGTCTCAAGATAGTCCAAAAGCAAGTCTTGACACACTAATTCTAGACTGGATCTCTTATTACCAGAGTCGGAGAACTCGAAAGATCTTTTCGAACAATTTGCGTACTGGTTATAACTTTGCAAGAAGGTTAAACTAAATACGATAAATTCACCGTTTCAAAACGTGTTTCAAAGCTTTACAGATCTTTCCGAAGTGACTGAATGAAATACCTGTGTAAAATGGTTGGCTAATCGCTTGCACTCAACACGACTTCTATGTGCTGCTTCCACCGCGACACAATATGGCCGACGGTACAAGTCCTGATCAGTAAGTAAGATGCGCGCAAGCTCTTATGGGATTTTTGGCCGCTGGCGCGCTTTATTGCTCGATGTTCAAAAAAATCTCGTCTTAACACTACTTACCGATGTTTATTGAAGTCTCACGTATACATCAAAAGAACACAATTCCACCTGCCTTCAGTGGATCACAAACATTTTCTTCGAATTGTGTCATGTTTGTTTTAACTTTTGTCTAATTCCTATTTTGTTGGGCATAGATGATCCCACTAGGAACAGCACATCTGGCAGGAATCAGGAGAGAGAAGGAGAGAAAGAGCTGAAAAAGAGAAAGGACAAGAGAGCAACAGCAGAAAGAAAGAGGGCCAAAAAAGAGAAAGCAGCGAAAAATAGTTGATGGATACAACTAATTGTAAAATAAAATACATCACCTTGAAGTGCACAGTCTTCTGTTAAAAAAAAAAGTAATAAATATTGTTGGTTTAAGTCGGTCACACTAGATTGTAAGAAAAGTAATTAAACTTGTAGTGCAAAGTCTTCTATTTGAAATAAAAATCTTATATTATAGGCAAACATTCTTTCCGTGTATTACTATTAAAATGTAATGTTTGAAAACTAAGCACTCAAATACATTATCAGTGATGGCATAAATTTGGATATGTGCATGATGGGAAATATCAACAAATAATTTTACAAAAAAAGGGTTCTGCAAAAGGATGATACGGGGGCTGGAGAATCTGAGAGCCCTGCGAATTTCACATGTAAGCCTAAGCACCCATTTCAAGTAGTGCTGATAAACAGTTATAAGTCTAAGCACCTATTTTAAAACGGTTAGCATTCAATAACTGTGTGACTTGCAATCATGGCCCGCATGGCTCGCAGTCATAACTTGGGACACTAACTCGCACATTGTCCTAACTCGATGATAAGTACAAATGATCATACTATTTTATATGGTCTCGGGTACCCAAGACAACCCTCCTTCCCAAGACAACTTTATCGAGCATTTATATGAGAATTGCGTGAACGAGACGAAGTTGGCCCTACTTGATAATGCATACATTTTACGACTCATCTTTAAAAAAATAAGCATCATCATTTGCCCTTCTTTGTAGTTCGTCTTTTATTAAGTATAGTTGTGTCTGCACATTCAGAAGCTAAGATGGACTGATAATCTCAACTGAGCAGTAATGTGTAGTTTAACTAAAATGTATGTTTTTAAATTGACAGTTTCCGTTGGCTGCGGTGATAGTTTTGGCGGGAAAAACCTTTTCATTCCAACGCGAATGCTAGCAACATGTATAAGGTCTCAAATTGTTGCTTCTGTGATTGCGCATTTAAGATTTTGCTGTGTCTCGGGTAGTCGAGCCAAACTGTTTACATGCGAAAAAGTTGAATCGCCTGCCAGGGTTATTCGGACCTGCGGAGGCGAGACAACTCGCCTCCCCGAGTTATCTCGCCCACCCGAGTTGTCTCGCCCTCCAGTAAACGGTTGATAGATGTTTTAAACAAATGAGAGAAAAATTTTCTCGCCCAGGGTAACTCGGGGGGAAGGGTTGTCTTGGGTACCCGAGACACAAGATCGTGTTTACCAATAAAAACTTTAAAAATGAAATTTAATACTTATACATTACTGCCTGAATCTGCTTACTGTGGGGTTTGGTTAAATATTCACAATGAAATTGTTAACATATTTAAAAACAACCCTCTTACCTTTAAAGTCAAAGAGTTCTTTCTTATTCACATCTAAAGGCTATCGCCGTCTTGCGAATTTTACATATTCTCTTCTCTCTTCTCTCGATTTCTGCACGGGCAGCCATTTTGAATGTATAAATATAACTTGTTCCCAGACCTCTCGATAACAACCATTGGTTCGTGTACGGATTTCCATCATAAAGTAATCGTGTACGAATCAACATTCTTCCCCCGTTATTACACATTCGTGATATATTGCGGCATCCGTGTACGGATTACTTGTATTCGTATACGAATTACAAACGACGTGCGTATTGGAGTACGGATCACTGGTATTCGTGTACGGATAGCAATGCGAGGTCTTATTGCGGAAGTCGTAGTCGGTTACTCAGCAAAGTATAATGATCCAAATTCTGAACCCATCATCGCTCACTCAGATCAGCTTGTAAGTTGGAAATGCTTTACCACTCGTAAAATATGAGATTGGTGGATACTGGTTTCAGAAATTTCCGAATCCAGGCAAAAAATTCCTCGGACAACTTTCCAAAATCATTACTAAGTAATCTTGGTTTCAATATTCCCTTAATAAAATGATGTTAATGCTTGGCTTCAGAAATTTCCGAACCCACTAGGCTGTATTAAGGGAAGTTTTCTTTATTTAAGACGGAAAATCTTCCCTCTGTCAAAAAGTAATCACTGGCAGCCTAATTTTAGCCGAAAAATGTGGTCGAAAATTACCCCTAAATTACAATTTAAGCTTTCTCGGCTAAGATTGCTTTACTGCTTACAAAATCAGCCGCTCTTATAGCACTTAAAAAGCATATGATTTCAACCTTTTAAGACTCCGTTGAGGCGGAAAGATCAATTTCCGGGAGAAACAACTACATTGATCAGACTTCTTTGCCGAATTTTCACTAAAAGTCAGTTAAAAAAGGTACTATTTCAGCCGAAAATAAAACTTTGGAATATCCCCCAACGTTTTGGAACGTGTTGTTTCTCTTGGTTAGTTCCTCAGTACGGAGTAAACAACTGTTGTGCTGTGTGAACGGTCAAAATCAAAATAGCTGTAAAAACAGAAGAAGCAAACCAGTTCAGGGTAGTTCATAACGCCTCGAGAAGTGAAAATAGCACGTTTGGACTTCCTAAAACTATATATCATAATGGAATCAATCTGTTAAGGAAAATAGAATAGT
>NC_090874.1:49142662-49145162 GCF_036669935.1 Montipora foliosa | reverse complement strand
CCATACAAAGTCAGAATGTCCAAAGGATCACCTTGCACGTGGCATATAGAAATTATGGAATATGTCAAAGATGTGAAGTCATCATATTAGAATGCGTCTCTTGTAAAAACACAAAATCGGCGTTTTTTTCTGCGACACCATGAAAAAATTATCCTCCGCTTTTGGAAATTATTAACCCTCTCGTGTTCAAAGAAACCAGCTTGAATATATTAGCACTCATTCAGAGAAGAAGAAAAAAATTACAGGAGAGGATCTGACTATCTATAAAAGTTTTTAAGATAAAGAAATTAATAAACATTTGGTCATCCAGAGGTCTCTCCCTCTACGGAAAAGTGACGGTTATTAAATCTCTAGTTCTTCCAAAGCTTGTTTATATTTCCTCTTTGTTGTCAACTCCTCAAACTATTATAAAGGAGGTTAACCAGCTAATTTTCAATTTCTTATGGAAAGGTAAAATGTAACTAGATTGTCAACAATTAATATTTGTGAAGAAGGAGGCTTGAAAATGACGGATTTAGATTCAATGATAAAGCGCTTCGACTAAGCTGGTTGAAGAGAGTTTTCAGCTCAAATAAAGGTACGTGGAAAACGTACCTTCGGTATATTCTAAAAGACTATGGAGGTTTCCTTCTTTTTAGTTGTAAATATAACATTAAAGATCCTTCAATAACTTCTCAGTTTTATAAAGAACTAATACAATGGTGGTCAGAATTCCGAGACATGTTTGCAGAGGAAAAGGATTGGCGCCATATAATTTGGAACAACCAGGAAATACGAGTTAACAATAAACCAGTTTTCTATGAAAAGTATGCTACATTCGGAATCCATTGTGTCAACGATCTTCTCTTAGTTCTTGATAACGTTCAATCTTTTAACAAAGCGGCAAGAAACATCGCCAGAAACAATATTTTAATGTGGACCGGCCTGTGCCACTCTGTACCATCAGACCTAAAGGCCATGTCACACTAGGCAATTTTTCTTGCAACTCGCAACGCAACGATGACGAATAAAAACCTTCCAAGTTGCAGAGGGTATGTTACACGTTGGCAACTTCTTTCGCAACTTGCAACGCGTACAATAACAAAGAAGATGGTGGACGCGCTAAGTCGCCGAAAGATGAGCTGTGATTGGACCATTCTGACAAAATTGCGTTGCGAGTTGCAGAGGGGATGTCACACGCAAGCAACTTGTCTCGCAACGTTGCAAAAAGTAGAGGGTCGTTCTACTTTTCTCGCAACTCGCAACGCAACAATTGCAGTTGCAAAATGGAGTGTTACACGTGAATTTTTTCTCGCAACTTGCAACGCAACGTTTGTTGCGATGCAAGTTGCAAGAAAAATTGCCTCGTGTAACATGGCCTTAAGACACACAAACTGCTATCCTATGAAAACAAATCCCTCTTTTAAATACTCGAAGTGTTTGTTTGATGTAACTAAAAAGAAATAAAGGAAAGGAAAAGGAAAGGAACTTTATTTAAGTGTCTAGTATTTCTAGCGCAGAAGCACTAATTGGGGACACTGTAAATTGAAATTAACAATTAACACAAATCAAGTCAAATTTTGGTTTTTGAGGAGGGGGGAAACCGGAGTACCCGGAGAAAATCTCTCGGTGCAGAGCAGAGAACCAACAAACTCAACCCACATATGACGCCGGATCTGGGAATCGAACCCGGACCACATTGGTGGGAGGCGAGTGCTCTCACCACTGTGCCATCCCTGAAATCGAAGGAATATTACACGCTCTTAGTGAGTACTAAAGCTCAATTACCTAATCATGCCGCAAACTTAAAACGGGACTTCAAGTTTTCAGAGAATCAACTCATACAAGCTTACAGTCTCCCACACACTATTACTTTCGAACCTTACCTAAGAGCTTTTCAGTCAGTACAAAGTTTCGAATTCCATTTTGTATACGAACGCAAAATTATTTAAGATAGGCTTTATTGAAGATGATAAATATACCTTCTGTAAACAAGGAGTCGAAACCATCTACCAACTGATGTTTCACTGTTTTTACTCAAAACAATTTTGGAGGCAGTTTGAATCCTACTTTTATTCAATAACGAAACGGCAGGTTTCCCTAAATCTCAGGGATGTGTTGTTTGGTATTATCACTTCAAAATGCATCTTGCTCTATTACTTGCTAATCATAGGAAAATTGTACCTTTGGGATTGCAGAAGAAAGAAAGTTCACCCTAGCATACATGGCTTTCAAACAAAAGTAAAAAACAAATATGAAATAGAAAAATATATATGCGCTAGAGACAATAAAATGAGAGAGTTTTACAGTAAATGGACAATAGCATAGCATCCGGTTTAAGTCAATCGTAATTTATGTACAATTTTTTGAATGTATGTACTGTATAAGTCATTATTTTATAATTATAATTTAAGGATTTGTATGTATATGAATGTACGTATGTAGTAAATAGAAAACGTTAATGTATATATAATCGCGGATTATAATTGTAAAGTCTATTTATTGTAGGTAAAACGTTTGT
>NC_090874.1:49130162-49135162 GCF_036669935.1 Montipora foliosa | reverse complement strand
TACTACGTCATGAACATGGTGGTTTCTGATTTGGTGTGCGTTCTTCTCAACTGGCCCCTCTTTGCTACTGAAGGTATGCTGCAGGCTGGTGGAAGTCTTATTACGGACGCTGTTGCCGCTTCGTTCTTCTGCAAGCTGGGAATTTATTCACGATCACTGTCATATTCGGTGTCTATAATCAGCTTAGTTCTAATCGCTGTGGACAGATTTATCGCGACAAGGTTTCCACTAAAATCGTTAACGATAACTGGAAAAATTCGAACAATTTTCATGCTTGTAAGTTGGGGTATACCAGCGTTTGGTCTCATTCCGTACTTGCTTTACTCTAGAGTAATTCAATCAGAGGAACATACTTTTTGCAGAAACATGATGAGTCAGTTACTGCTGCAAACCTACTACTCCGTAGGTTTTGTTTTGCTCTACTGCATCCCTTTCATTTTTATAGTCGTCCTCTACTCGCTAATTATGAAACAACTAAGAGAAAGAAGGAAGCTCTATAATGGGGATCGAATTCAATCCAGAGCAAAGAGAGACAAGGAAAACCAAAACATGATGAAAGTCTTCGGATCAATCGTCCTTGGATTTTTCACTTGTTGGACACCTCTTTATGTCTACATGTTTTTAAAGTCACTTCACCCCTCTGTGTTTACGAAAGATAAATGTCGTACATTAAATCTGGTGGGTGTGCTGTACTACATTTTCCCACTGATAAGTACAACCATCAATCCATTTATCCTGATCGCCTTTAGTTCTAGGTATCGCGTCTCGTTCAAGAGAGCATGTTTCTATTTTCTCTCTCAAAAGAAGGGACAAAACAGTCCGCAATTTGCATTGGCGGCAGTTTCTCCACAGTAACTTCATAAATTAGCTTTCGGTCAAGAGAATTTGTTAACGGAAGTACAAGTTACAACTCGGTGGTTTCGAAAATTTGTTGTAAAGAGTTATTCATAAGCCTTCCTAACCCGTAACTAGCAATTTGAGTGGTATGATTCCCCTGTAGCTAAAAGGGAGTAACAGGGAAAGCCACAACTGCCCAAATCAGAAAGGGACTAGCAAAAGTTAATAACATTGAACGTAAACTCTTTATTTACATGCACTGACGAAATTATGTCATGTTATGTGGTCTTCCTACGAGTCTTGTGAATTCACGTTAGTTAAATACACTAGGTTACCTAATTACTTAAACAATAATTTAAAAGAAAGAAATGAAATAAAACATTGAAATTGTTTTCCTGCAAGTACAACAGTCATAACTGAAAATCTTTTCCCACTGGATAAGAATTTTTAAACTGTTTAAACTGAGTCGCTGTCTGATCTTAGGCGCATTTTTTAGTTGATCCATAGAATATATGCCCTGTAACATATGCTCCTTTTCGCAGAGCGTTCTTAATTGGCCTGATATAACAATTCGACGGGGGGTTCCTGAGACGATAGGGCGCGTTGTATAGCAAATTGATCTAGTAAACCATTTATTGTCCTTCCTTTATAAGTTACTACATTCCCCTAGTGTATTTGTTAACGTATTTGTTAAAACTGTTTGATTTCTTATGGTATGCAGCGAAGATTTGTGGTGTTGAGCATTCAAACTCATATTAGGAATAAGGTATGAGGCACCGCTGTATGTTTCGATCACATTTGATTACTTATTCTTTGTCTTCAATTTGTGATCTGCAATGTTGATGACTTCTCAGCACTAAACGAACTACAAATTGAACGGAGATGAAACTAACCGTCCATTTCATGTGCAGCTAGGAAAGTGTTTTGACTGAGATATCGGATGAGTTCAGGAAACCTTAACAACTTCAAGACAGGCAAATAGCTGTGGATGTTTTCTGAGAGTCTGTAGTACAAGCTGTAAAAACAGAAGAAGCAAAACCAGTTCGGGGTAGTTCAAAACACCTCGAGAAATGCAAATAGCACGTTTTGACTTCCTAAAACTCTATATCATAATAGAATCAATCTGTTAAGGAAAATAGAATGGTTTTTGTCGTATCGTATTACCTTACTTACTCGACCCGTTAATCGTATCAGTGCAACCTCCGGGAAGCCCTGGCCAAGGTCAAAGGAAGTGAAAAACTTCCAAAAAAGCAAAGCTATTTTAATATTTCAAGGAAAAAGAGAATATCACAAAAAGGCGGCATGCATTGACCTTTTATTGTTCTTTATCACTCATTGCTATAATAACTGAATTAAAGAATTATTCGCCGAAGGCGAAGATTATCGGTGAATATTCACCGAGACGAAATCGAGGTGAATATTCACCGATAATCACTGAACCTGAGGCGAATAATTATTTGAGTATAAATACACAGGTGATTATTTCAAAAAGGAGAAAAAAAAACATTTCCACGCGAAATCATCTTCCGCTTACAGTGGCAAAACGACTACTGGCAGCCATTTTGTCCGTCGAGGTGATTATCGGCTGATCATCCGAGGTAGCGAGCCAATGAGAGCGCGCGATTTTGTATAATCAACTGTGTATATATACTAATTATTATTAGCCAACTGTACTAGTTATTGTACAGAAAACGCAAGGAACGAGAACAAATATTCCACGATATTGTACAGTTAGTTATTTGTACACTTGGTTATAGTACAGTAGAGAACCGGTTTGACTAGTTTAGATTCTGACGTTGCCCCACAATATGTCACGCGTTCTCGGTTGTTTACAATTCATTTGCTAAAACTTTAGTGCAAAAAAGATTATTAGATATTTTGGGGTTTAGTATCGCTGAGTATTTTTACTCCTTGTTTGTATTTTGACTCGCCCTAGCGGGCTCGTCAAAATACAGCGCAAGTCGTAAAAATACGCAGCGATACTACACACCAAAACATCTAATAAGATATATATATTTACACGAGCAGCACACCGAACGGGAACCTTGCGCGAAAAGAAATGAACGATGTACTGAAACAGTAAAAATGCCAAAATAACACACTAACTAACACCTTCCTGGATAACATGATATTCAGTGATCAGCATTTTTCTATGAAATGAAGGAGGCTCTCCCAGGCCTTTTGGCAACATGGCTAATTTGAACTAGGGAACAGGGCACAAAAGACAAAATGTTTCAGGGAACAAGGAAACATAAACCATTTTTGGGATCAAAAAGCTGAGAACAAGTCTGGAAGTAATTTTGGGAAGAAGGGAAAACAAGCAATTTTTTAAAGAGAACAAAGGATCTCGCAACCTCATAGATTTAACACACCACGTGGTTAAAAAAATTAAATTCTGCCTTGCATAAAAGAGTCGAAAAATTGGGAAAATACTTGCTTATAACAACAGGTCATACCAAATTCATTTATTTGCGAGTAAAGAGCGAAAGATTTTCATTCATTGCATGTCTCGCTTATTTGTATGGAGTCAATTTGCACTAACACACAAATTTTTGGCAAGGGACATTTCCTAGTGATAATCTTTCATGTCTATTTTAACAGCATCCAGATTTCGACAAATTCAGTTTTTGTAACGTCTTCACCTCCTTACTCCAAACATTCCATTTTTTGGCCAAATTCTACAAAGCCTCACATATTAGTACTTTCGATAGACGTTCTTTACATAAATGCATCGTCTTCATGGCATCTCCGCTCTTCTATTGAGTTCTCCCAACGAACGCACTTCATAATCAATGATCACGAAAACGCCTAGATATGTTTCTCCTAAAGCGATGAATGGCCAGGATTCTGTTAAATACGAATATTCCGATTGAAAAAAGGGCATTACGTTGCATATGGAGATTACTTAAGGCGATCACATGTTATAAAAAGGTAAAAGGAGCAAGGCTGATATAACAGTGAAGGAATATATTGGAAAAAGCCAATTGCAATATTCGAAAGGCACTGCCTTACTTCATCTGGGTTTTACACAGCAATGACTGGGCAATGACTATTGTTGACAAAGCTCGTCTGGTGATTCCAGCCTCCAAAGTTCTCCCAGTGAACGAACAGTTTCATAATCAATGATTACTACTGCACATGCACATGCACATGGCCTCTATCCAAGGCAATCCCATGTTGAGGATGCGTCCAAGGATGAATCTTCGTCTCTTCCCGAATGGCTGGGATCGAGTGGCTGAAGTTTTGTGTCCGTGGGCAGCGGCAACAAGCTATCCTAGTAAGTTCCTTATGTACACTATAATAATGGATACATGAAGTACCTACGTCCAAAATGGCGAAGACGTTGGTTGAACAATGCACGCTGCAAGAACTTTAACTCGTTTTCATAGCCCAATGCGATGAGACTGGTGCCTTTTTAGAATTAAATAGATACAAAAATAATAAGGAAAACAATGAGCAAGCATCTTCGCCATGTGAATTGTGTTGCTGCCATGGCATCAAATCGTGGGATCGGAAAGGATGGAAAACTGCCATGGCCTACCCTTAGGTGAGCTATAACCGAAACTATTTAGGTTAAAATTTTGATATTATAACGGTTAAACGCTCTGGGCTTTTCGTCCTTTCTCGGCTTTCCGTCAATAGCCTGTTATTTAGCTTCATATCCAGTGGGGTCATATGAGAAGGATGAGATGGGGGAGGTTGGAAACCCTAGGGGTTTTCACATTCCAGGTAGATAATCTCTCCCTTGAGCATGTTTTGAACATCAGATTGTTATACCTTGACACCCTTTCCACAGTGAGAAAGAGGTAAACTATGTTTATAATGCTTACCGGGAATGACTTGATTGTCATGTGTAATAATTTTACTTCAAAATATTTTTTGTTTGCATTTTGCCCAATGAAGAACTGACTTAGATTTCTTAGCAAGGATAACAACCACAGTCAAAGACAAAGGTAAATATTTATTATTATCAATGCTAGATGAGGACTCTGAAGCTGTGGCAAGCTATTATGAGTAAAAAGGAAACTGTGAGATGTCACCTCAATCCACACTGTACCCTTTACCAACACCCTAGCCGATCATTTGTGTGAAGTTCATACACACAATAGATAACGTTTTTGTGACATGAGTTAAGGTGTGCATTACAACTAGTGACAATCAGG
>NC_090874.1:49087662-49117662 GCF_036669935.1 Montipora foliosa | reverse complement strand
TTGACATTCAGTTCACGAATACATGAATGTAAAGTTTTGACGCTAAATCATTAACAGGCTAAATTTTAAAAGTGAATTTTTAAAATAGCCGATAAGCTTATGACTATGGTGGTCCCTGATTTGTGTTTAAACTTTCGCAGCTGCCTTTGTCTTGCAAACTGCGTGATGGTCCAATCTGTAAACTGTCGGACAAAAGATTATGTCCTCAATAAAAATCTGTGACACTTGCGACACCATTTGTTGAACATATTACCAATTTAGATATAATCTGTGCAAAGAGTCATAAACATACTTGAACCCCATAAACGGACAAATGAGTGGACTTTGAGGGAGTTTCTGTCTATTACAATTGACTGGATTAAAAGATCTTTTTCGCGAAAAAAAAGTTGAATGCGAAGAATTCATATTGGACAGACATCACGCAACCTGTGGTCTGCAGTGTGAACTTTCCTCTTTAGAATGTATTTCTGTTTCTTATCTCTCTTCGGAACCGCCTTTCCTGAGCGAAAGACAAAAACATTTTTTTGTTTTATGAGAATTGAATGTTTCGTTCTTTGTCATCACTTTCTTTGTCTGCGGTTGACTGACCACCTGATGAAAGACAAATTGTGATATTTATTAGCATATTTAGTTACCAAGCTCTTATTGCATATTAATTATATTTGTTATAACTTTGTTTTCCCCGTCTAGGGGACCAGCTTGTTTGTACCAGATCCATATTTTCAGCATGATGCATGCTAAAATCGCCTGTGTCTACGGCAGAAAATGATTCCAAGTTCTTATGAGCCTATAGGATCAGACTTTCCCATCGAAAGCGACCAAGTTCTCGAGTCAAGCACGGTTGGCAGCTCAGAACAATCAAAATGGCGGAGAGCTTTCTCAGGACTACGCCAATTAGACAAGAGTTTTTTTGTTTCAAAGGCCTTCTACTTCTTCTTCTACACGGCTTTGGGGACCCTTTTCCCATTTTTCAGTTTGTTCTATAAGCAGCTATGGCTATCTCCAGGTCAAATTGGACTGTTGCTCGCTTTGAGACCAGCTGTAAAACTCGTGTGCTTGCCGCTGTGGAAAATGGTGTCAGACAGGTACAGCAAACCCAAAGTGGTGTATTTTATCTCAATTCTTGGATGGATTATAGGTTATTTCGGGCAATCGTTCGTTTATCCCTCGAATTTACCATGTTATGGATATTCGAATGAAGGATTAATCATTCAGAACAGTGTGTCTCCTTTATCCCCGCCAAATCAACTTAACTCAAGCACCGCCAGTCCGGAAAAGAACATTACATCGCGAGGAGTTTTTCTGGATTCAGATCTTCCTCGCTCGTTTCAAAAATGGAATCCTAGAATTTATCGGAACTTAAACAAGAGAGGGAAACAAAATGAACTTTTATTAAGCGATGGTAAATCGACGAAAAGGAAGGAAGTTTCTCAAGCGTTACTTTCACAATTGGATGGTCGCGATGCAAATTCAAAACATGTAAATTCAGAAAAAGAAATATCCGGGCAACGAGGTGAGACTGTTGCAAGCTCATCCCCCAACGAGAAACTTGGAGACACACCGAGCAATAAGCTATCATTTGAGGATTCACGCGATAACGCTAAAGGCGATGCCTTTCACAACGAGGGCGAAATGAAAAGTCAACTCTTGGCCGATTCAACATCATATCAAATAATAGAAAAGAACGGCTCCGATGTGATCAAACCGTACGAGAAAAGTGGCGATGTGACCCCGAGCCCAAGACCTCTTAATGATTTCCGTGTCAAATTCAACGCGTGGATTTTTCGATGCCTGATCCTGATCGTTATTTTGACTGAAATCATCACCACGCCAACGCCTATGCTGGCTGATAGCGCCATTGTCCAATCTCTAGTCGAAACTAAAAGTGAGTACGGCAAACAAAGGTTATTTGGCTCGCTGGGTCTCGGCCTTGCCGCAGTTCTTGTTGCAGTGTGGGTTTCCGTGTTCACCAGCTGTCTTCATACAGACACCATCAATTACCTGCCTTGTTTCTACTTGTTTGAGATTGCCATTGGAGCCACTGTATGGGTGTCACTGTTTGTCAAGTTCGATCGACCACTTGGCGAGGAGAACGTTGGATACGAATTCCTGGAGGCCATGCGGATGTTTAAGACCTTTAGAAATGGCGTGTTCTTGGTGACCCTGTTCTCGTTTGGCTTCTTTCATAGCCTACACTACTCGTTTCTGTTCTGGTATCTTCAGGATCTTGGTGGTACACCTGTACTATTTAGCATCATTTTGTTAATGTATTGCCTTGCGGAAGTAGTCACCTACTTTCTGTCCGGACACTTGGTGGATGCCATCGGTCAACAGGGTATGATCTGCCTTGCTTTTGCATGCTACACTGCTAGATTCCTTATGTACACCTACCTGACCGATCCATGGTTTGTGATTCCAATGGAGTTGGTACAAGGAATTACATATGGAGGAGTGTGGTCAATTGCTGCTGTTTATGTAAATGCACCACCAGGTGAGATCATTGTGTCTTTAGAGGGTTTAATTTGCAGATCAAACGACCAACTAATTGAGCAACTCTCTTATTGAGGCAGTGTGGCCCAGTGGTTAGGGCGCTTGCCTTGAGATCCGGAGATCCCGGGTTCATGACCCGCTCTGACCACTCGTTGAATTTGATCCCGGTAGTCCCAGGTTCACCTTCCCAGCTTGTAAATAGAGAACTGGTTTGCCTCCAGCCAGTTGGGATTCATAACAGTTGTTGTTGCTGTTGTTGTGTTCCATCATTTCGTTGTGTTTCCTTGGCCCTGAAAAGCCCCTATGGGGAGTGGTCAATTAAGTACGTATCGTATCGTATCGTATCGTATCGTATCGTATCGTATCGTATCGTATTGTATTGTATTGTATCGGCAGACTTATTGTCTCACTGATGGATCAACTGAATGACTAACTTAC
Organism: Montipora foliosa; assembly: GCF_036669935.1. Taxonomy (NCBI): domain Eukaryota; kingdom Metazoa; phylum Cnidaria; class Anthozoa; order Scleractinia; family Acroporidae; genus Montipora; species Montipora foliosa. The sequence continues at coordinate 49,114,734 of NC_090874.1, read as the reverse complement.
TTACCGACTGACTTACTATCTGATTGACAGATTGACCGACTGGCTAAATGATTGACTGATAGAAACAGCAAAAGAACAAATGGTCTTATGGCCATAGTTGCACTCCTCCCCTCTTTCCTTGGAATTGCTGGATTGTTTTTTGGTTGTTACTTTTCATTTTGAAGCCTAAATTCCTTTTCCTCTTGCAGAAGCAACATCCATGGTTCAGAGCATTCTGCACGGAAGCTACTGGGGCATAGGAATGGCATTGGGCTCAGCAATCAGCGGTGTTATTATTGATGCTGTAGGGGCACGCACCCTCTTCCTCATTGCGGCAGGAGTCACTTTCATGTTGTGCATGTTTCACTTGGGAATTGACATTTTCAACAAAATGAAATCTTTGGAAGAGGAACAAGAACGGAGACTGGCAGCAAGCCGTGGGGAGACCACGAGAAAGGGCAAGAAAAAAGAGAAAGACAAAGATTTCATTGGGGCGGCGGCTGCTCCCCTGGTGCCTTGCCTTCTCTATGGAAGATAAAAACCAATTTTGTGCCAATGCAATAGCCCCCGAATACAAAATTGGCTCAGAATTTCTTCTTCTTTAACTTGTAATTTAATCGTGGAGGACATAAGTGCGTTAAGTCGAATTCCAGGTTTCTTTCACATTCCCTGTTTTCCTCGGGCCTTTGTTCCTTTTCGTCCAATTTTCGCGCATCTGGCGGGCGCAAAGGACCGCAGTACGTGTTGACGAAGTCACAATTGCTTTGCTGTTACTTCATTTTCCGATAATATAGTGTTTTTAAGAGAATAAAATGTGGAAATGCAAAGCCAAATCGAACGTAAAATACGTTTCCCCTCCGTCAATTTAAAACTTCTATAGAATTTCAAAGAATCCTCCTTTCCGCCTCCTCTTCGTCTTTGCCTTACATCAGAAAACTAAAGGGTTTTCGTGTTGTTCACAAAGAATCGCAAATATTACATTTTTTGAACGAACTAGTGCAAATATACACTTCTATCATATCATTTTCCTATCATCTCTTGATAGGCAACATGGACTATTTCAACAATGTAGTAGGTTTTTTCAGGCTTATTGAAGTCTAACGAAACCGCAGTTGATTATTCAAATGAACAGTATTGATCAAAGACATCATGAAATTTACGTGGTGTAGGAACGTGACAAGTTTTCTTCGTTGTAAGGTGTCATCCGTCTGTTTAATCACAAGTTTGTCCCACCTTGGACGAACCATCTAACTTTTGCCCAGAGTGACCCAAAGAATAAATCTTATTTGAAACGATGTACACTTATTTAAAAATCTAAAATTGGTTATACTATCTTAACACACGTAAATGTAGGAGAAAATATTTTTATTAGCCAGTATCAAAAACACCGTAACACTCTTCGTTTGTCCCCCCAAAATTTTGCATAAGCATTGTTTTCATTTCTCGTCCCAAGAGTCCACTTTCCTTTTGTTCCCAATAGAAACTGGAAACAATGCTTATACAAAATTTTGGAGGGGCAAACAAAGAATATGATCGTATTTTTCAGGGGCCGATCTAGGAAGGAAGGGTGGGGGGGGGGGGGGGGGCGAAGAAATTGCGGCGAGAGCGCACCTGTTTTTGATATTGGCTGTATGGTAAAATGTCTGGTAATTTATCCGGTTGGTGGGGCCGAGGATCCTCCTTATCCTCCTTTTGATCAATCGAGGCCTGAGATATAAGTTTGTGACTAGTTAATAGAAATAAAACTAATCTTACCAAATTTTTGTTGGTTTTCTTTTACGTGGGGATGGGAGGGAAAAACTAAATCCCCTATAAGAGTGTTGTCTCGTTTTGCACCGGAGCAAGTCATGTCACTGCATGCAATCGAAATTACCATTGACTTGCGGCTGTGGAAACTAGTACAATAATATCAATTTCCAAACTCAATAGTGCATTCGGTGGTTCTGTCCACGGCAAATAACACGTTCAAACTTCGCACGAGGGAGGGCTAATAATTCATGCCAGCCCACATATGTAAAGAGAGCACGAACCATTGTTAATTAACAATCAGACCCGTAGCCCTTGAGGGCGAAGGGTCTAATTGTTTTAGTATCACCTAACTAGTCGGGCAGAAAAGGCAATAATAAGTTAGCAAATGCAAGTTGAAGAAATATTTATTTGGGGTTAAAACGAAAGAAAGCGTCACGCTTTTCGCTACTCGAGAACTATTACTAATAGTCCCTCTAGTAGCGTAGCCAATTAAAATGCAGGATTTGCATTAGTCCACTAGTTGGTTGATACTAACAGTTGTTAGCTATTCTTAAGACGTCTATTGTTTATTTCCACATATGGTGATGAGGGAGTCGATTGAGATTCAGGTTACGGAAGCTCTAGCTCTTTGAACAACAATGGCTCTAAATTAGCTAACATCTTATCATATGATTTTAGTCCCCCTCGTTGGTCCAGGATGGTGATACTTTGCATGACGTCACCCATAGTTGTCAATGGAGAAACAAAGGTTTATTGACTCTTGAAACAATGAATACTATGTGGGCGGTCGACAGATTTGAAAATCAAAATAACTTTGTTGTAAATAACTCTTACTAACCGAGTTCGAGGTCCGTACTGTAAGTTACGGACCGAGTTTTTTCCCGTTGATTTATGGCCCAAGCGCGAAGCGCGCGGGCCATAAATCAACGGGAAAAAACGAGGATCCGTAACTTACAGTACGGATCAAGAAAACGAGGTTAGTAAGATATTTATTATATCTCTGAGGTTAACCGGCGCGCGACCAAGGAAACTAGTCAAAGTGAAGCGGAAGGTTCAACTGCCACAAAGAATGCCGTGCCAAAATCCCAAAAACTAAATCTTCTTGGCTGTTAAGTTTGAAATAGTTGCTTGCAAGATTCAAACAGTTTTCACTACAAGTTTATGCAACAGAAATGACATGAAAGACTCGCTAGATGATGTTTTGTCGAAATTTTAAATTTAGCGGGCTGTACAGCGGACCGTACTGTAGAATACGGCCCGCTAATTTAGCCAATTACAGCGCGCGTACTATCTGAGAGATATAATAAATATTTGTAAATATTGCACACGGCTATAGAAAATGAATAAGTAAACGGATCCATTCATGTGATGGCAGTGGAGGGATAACTATTTGATGCTACCTGATGGGAATTTAAACTTGTTTTCCCATCAAACGTAATCAGCAAAACAATTCTTTCCTGAGATTGCTCTGGACATTCATCACTTCATACCAACGGAATCAAAGGGTACTTCACCAGAGAGGTTACTGACGAATGAAGAGGTATAATGTTATTTGTTACGAAGTCATTAACAAGCTAATGTAAAGTAATGCCTTCAACCAATCACAATACTTTTACAAAGCACAAAACCATCAAATTTACTCCCACCTATTCTTGTACTGTTGGACGTTAACATATTAATTCTATCCATGCCCGATGGGAATCCGATAGAGCGGGTCTCAGCGAGTAAATTGTGGTAAATATACATCAATATCTTCATCTAAATAGGCCGATTCCCGAGTTCATGTCTGCCTCCCCTTCAAATGCGAGTTTAGTGCGAAGTATTTGTGATGGTAATTAGTTCTACTTTACATGAATGAATGAAAATTAATTTTCATAGGAAAAACTTAGCACTTAGACTCGCTTTGAAGAGGAGGCAGACATGATCTCGGAAATGGCCCATCATGGACAAAGGTTGCCAAATCTTGTCAAAGTTTAACGCCGGGCATGCAAGTAAGGGTTTTCTGTACACCCAAATCTGTCTACTCAAAGCAGAAAACTAGACAATTCAAGGCCGTTAAAAAACTGAGGAAAATCAGAACTTGGAAAACACGAAACCAACGATCATGGTCAGCAGAACATATACAGGAAGTACAACTTTGTGTCCAGTCCCTTTGGAGTGAGTCTCGGTCCACTTGACCTCGTGTGCATCGCTGAGGTGAAGAGAAAGACCAGAGATTTTCAGAACCTTTAAAAAACAAATGATGATGTCAGTTACAGTGATTTCGTCTTTCTGAAGCTATTTAACTCATCATATTCAACAGATCAGCAACGCTACTGCAACTCACCGATTAGAACAAAAAAATATGAGCGTGCCGTGAAAAACGCGTGTCAGCTGAGCGAGTCAACACAATTCGTTTTTACCTGACAATCATCAGGCGTAGAAAAGCAAGAACGGAAACAAATTACTTTCAGCTTCAATTTAAAATAGATTTAGTTTAATTTAGTATCATTTCCTCAATAGTACTTCAAAGTTTTATCTCTCTTAAAATTTGTCAAAATCAGTTACCTTGCTGTCTTTGTCAAAGCTGGCCTTGTCTTTTATATCCACTCGGTCAATGCTCACGGACTCAATACCATCCACATCAAGTCCGAACACTTCCATAAAACCCCACTTGGGAAGATCTGGGGCTGAATAGCCATTCTTTTCGACAGAGAATTTTATGCCAGTCTAAAACAAAAATAAAATGTTATGAAGGGATTTATTCCAGTATCGATGGCGACTAAAGGATACTCGGAAAAACCCGGCATGTACTAAAATCCGAAACACCGAAACGGAACCACCGGGACGAAACCACCGGAACCATCGAAACGAAGCCTGCGAAACAACCGAAACACCAAACTAAACCACCGGAACACACGAAACAGCTATAAAAACTTGAACGAAACCATCGAACACACACTCGATTGCAGTATAAAATTTGACCTCCCGGCTGATTGTCGCTTTTAATAATTTCTCGAATGGTTTCCTTCAAGTTTCCTGATTCAGTTGCTCTTTATTCACAATCTTTGCAGATTCCCTAAGCACACCAGAAGATTCTTTCATTTCATTATTTTTCACACAATGATGCGCACACGGCGAGCAAGTGAAAACGAGGTTGCAACAGTGCAAAGACCAACGCAACAAACAAAAATACGAGGAGACAAAGTTATGATAAAAGAATGTTAATGCATTTGTAAATTATTGTATTATTGACATGTACTTGCATTTCGAAGAGATAGTTAATGGTGGAGACTGAATTTACCAAGTCTATTGTGTGCTTGTGTAGAAGGGAACAACTTTGAACAAAACGACTAATTTTACTTACAGTGAAACTACATCACGAGTGAAAGAATTTCAGAAAATCTCGCGATCTGCATGGTCATTATGGCTGTTTCGATAGCTGTTTCGGTTGTTTCGCAAGTTTCGTTTCGGTGTTTCGATGGTTTCGGCGGTTCCGGTGGTTTCGTTCCGATGGTTTCGTTTCGGTGTTTCGGGTTTTAGTACATGCCGCCGGAAAAACCCGAGTGCTCCGCTTTGCAGGTGCAGCTGTACCTGTAGGAGCTATAGGAGACTTCGAGCATCCGAACCAGTAATCGGAAAGTCGTAGGGTTCGACGACTGCAAAGAACCACGCGGATGTTTTCCGAGCATCCCTGAGGTCACCATCGGCAACTTAATATTTCATTCAACGGGGTTAATATATAACATCTCTTCAGTACAAAGAAAATATTATTTCGCGTTTGTTAAATTAATTTCATAAACAAAGTCTAAAAATGTAGAAGTGATCCTAGCACTAACTGGACAATTTAAGCAAATGTTTGTTGTAGACACCTGAAGAATTCAAGAGGAGTCAAAGGAGTTCGAACCAATATGAAGTCACGCAGCGGGGAGCAGGTCAATTTGTTGGCGTCACTCTCATGTGTTCCCGTGACAGGACTTGATGAATGAAAGAGCTACCATAATGCTTAGTGGGCTGTAGCTTATGGCCGCTTGACTTCCGTAATGGTGCGCGTTACAGTTCAATTCGATCACCAAAATATTTAATGATTATAACGCTTATCTTGTTTCCTGGGTCCTCGGAGTGTGTAATTTGAGGCGCCGTCTTATTTCCACTTAGATATGTGGGGCGATTAGAAACAATAGCGGCCGTCGAAGTGAACTAGGGGCGGGGAGGGGGGATACATAACTAGCATAATAATGACAGAAAAACGAATGCGACATACAGACAAGCAGTTTCAGTGGAAGAGGGAAAGCTGGCGCATAGTGAAGCAGAGCCAAACAGAGCAGGGCGGGGCGGGGGGGGGCAGGGCGGGGTTACATCAACCTCGTACCCAGGGCGCTTTTCCCAGGCCAAAGCCAGGGAAAAGCGCCCTGGGTACGAGGTTGGGGTGACATGGAGTCCAAAACGAATCAGCAGAAATCGTAACCCGAATCGCAGCAAAAATCGCCCGTCTAAACAGGCCTTAATAGGACAGAAAGTAAAACTTTGTTCAAAATACAACTATAGAAACACAAAGAGAAACAAGAAAATAATAAACCGGTTCTAAACTGACGATGATGGTCATTTCTATCCGAACGCTAAGAAATCAAATGGCGGGTGTAATTATTGTAATGAAAGATAAAGGAATTATTTCTTACCCCATCGCAAAGATAGCTTTATGAGCAGGTATTTCTCTTTTACCAAAGTGTCTAATAGAAAAAAAAAGAAAGAAAATATGTCACTATAAAAATATAAAGTAGTGTTTGTTCATCAGGTTTCCTCCTATGTTGGCGGATCGGGATTTAGTCAAGAGAGGTTGGGAGAATTAGGCGATCCCTTCTATGAGGGTCTGGGAGCATGCCCAGTATATAAGTGATTTTAAACGGTCAGTGTTGGAAAATGTGAATTGAGTCTGGGGTAACATCTCTGAAACTCTCGGGTTTTGTGCTATTTCAAACAAAGACTTTGCTTATGTAAGCATGTGTTTAAACGATTTTAAGCTTAGGAGGGCACGACGGAACAACTCGAGTCACTTCTGGATCTGCACAAGGTTTTTCGTTTCTCGTCCATTTTATCTTAAATCGTGGATTCGCTTTTTTTCACCAATCCCATAATACAGTTCATTTTGTGGGGAGTGGAAGGGGGGAGGTATTTGCATTAAAACAATGGATATTTTACCCAAGAGTAAATACTTGTATTGTTTTTTATGTAAAGACCCCCTAAAATGTATTGCATTATGGGATGGTGAAAATAGTCAATTGACTTGTCGACATCCCGGGTGGTTGACGAGTCTTGTTCATCTTGTTTAAGTAAGCGGTGTAGCGCCGATACAAAGGATTAACAACTGACTTTTAGATTATTGTTCTCTTTAAACTTAATTACTTAATTTAGTCATAGTTCAATATGTAAAGGTTAACTCTATGTATATAGTTTTTTCCCTGAGAGTTCTGTATGCGTCGTTTCTACGAGCTGTTACCATTCATCTTCTGTGAACTTTTGTTTTTTATTCGGCACGGTTATGTAAGTATATTCGTCGTGCTCATTTTGTGTATTTTCATTGCTATTTGGTTGCGTACATTTCACTTATAATTTGAAATTTCTGTTTCTTTTCAGTTGAATCGCACACGCTTACGTACCGACACTTATTTAAGTCCTTTAATTTGCATTTATGGAATAAAGTATTTTCAGTGGTGAATTCAATCTGTGGCGGATGATTGTGGTTCTGGTTTCTGTAGCGGCTTGGGCCGTCTACTAGCGGTAAGGGACCGTTCATTACTTATTGGGGGGGGGAGCTGGGTGATGTTTAGGGGGGGGGTGATATTTTTGGCCACTAAAAAAGGGGCGTCTGGAGTAAATTGCTGAGTTATGCTGAGGGGGGGGCTTGAATTTTAAAAAGGTCAATGTTTAAAATGGAGAAGTTCAACCTTTGTATATGGTATTACTTAAAACACTACTAAAATCTAGCATAATTATACACATATTTACAGCAATGCAACAGTAACTGAACTATTATTAAATTGTATAGGTTGTTACCCCAGTCTACAAGTGCAGCACTGCATCACGAAACCACAAAACTTATATTCATGATGACTGGTATGAAATGAATCATATATGAACTGCGGATATGAAATCAAGTGAAGCTATGATCTTCGCAGTGATGAACGCAATTTTTGCAATTGCGTAGAGAAGCCTGAAAACCGCAAATTGCGTTCATCACTGCGAAGATCATAGCTTCACTTGATTTCATATCCGCAGTTCATATATGATTCATTTCATATACCATTCATCATTGATTCATTCCCGCGGGACCATTAGAAACCCACAAATGACCAGCTCCCAACGTCAGTGGCTTCATAGCTCAGTTGGTTAGAGCGTCGCACACGGAATCGCGAGGTCACGGGTTCAAACCCCGTTGAAGTCCTGAATTTTCAGGCTTCTCTACGCAATGCAAAAATTGCGTTCATAACTGCGAAGATCATGGCTTCACTTGATTTCATATCCGCAGTTCACATATGATTCATTTCATATACCATTCATCATTGATTCATTCCTCACGGGACCATTAGAACCACCCAATGACCAGCGCCCAACATCAGTGGCTTCATAGCTCAGTTATTAGAGCGTCGCAACCGGAATCGCGAGGTCACGCGTTCAAACCCCGTTGAAGTCCTGAATTTTTCAGCTTCTCTACGCAATTGCAAAAAATTGCGTTCATACTGCCAAGATCATAGCTTCACTTGATTTCATATCCGCAGTTCATATATGATTCATTTCATATACCATCCTCATTGATTCATTCCTCACGGGACCATTAGAACCCACAAAATGACCAGCTCCTAACGTCAGTGGCGTCATAGCCTCAGTTGGTTAAAGCGTCGCACCACCGGAATCGCGAGTTCAAGGGTTCAAACCCCGTTGAAGTCCTGTATTTTTCAGGCTTCCTTACGCTATTGCAAAAATTGCGTACATAACTGCGAAGATCATAGCTTCACTTGATCCATTTAATATTCGTCATCGCATCATCCTCATCTCAGATGACACATCGGATGGCGAGCTACACCCCCAGTTAATAACCCCCCCCCCCCCCCCCCCTCCGATAAATAATGAACGGTCCCTAAGGGTTTTGTTTCAAATTTCACTTTCTGTAGGTTATCATATGGGCAACGAGTGATCATGAAATATGTGATTACTTTGAGGGACGTGGATACTTCGTTTTCTCTTACCGTCGCTTACACCGGCTTCCAAGCAGATTTCATTGATTTAGGGCCTGGCCTTTTGATTTATTAGACTTACATTTTATCGGATAGGCATACAACACGCTATTAGAGTTCTATTACTGTTTATCAGTGTCGTCCATTTGCCAAAACTTTCTGTGCCTTCACTTGAACGAAAGTTACGCTTCGAGTAGGGAATTTTCTCACGTTAAATCGTACGCAGAAAAGAACGTTATTGTTATTAATCAATGGCCTTACTTAACACCGCGTACCAATCATGTTTCAAAATCATCGCTGTTGTAAGCCCCTGTCTTCTTGTATTTAGGCTTCACATGGATGACTCCTCCCAGATTTCTCAGTCTTTTTTTCCCAATATGAATCACGAAACAAACTCACCAATGGATTCACCATCGTCCCAGAAAAGCTCTCCCTGAGCCTTCCCGTCATCTCCTTCCCCCGTCTCCAAGCGCCACAGTCAGACCAACTGGTTTCTTACGGCTGCAAAATCAACAGTAAAGTATCGCCACTTTTTAGATCGATAACCCAGAAAGAATGTTAATTATGAACTGTGAAGTTACCTGAACGCAGTATTATTGGCAGGCTCCTGAGTAGGAATAATATGACCTCCTCGAATATGAAGTGGGATGTGATCGAGTGGAGCGTTAAGTGTCACGTATTTCTTTCGACTTTGTGTCTCCTTGCCCTGCAATTATACCTGCAAAGTTAGTGCTGAAAGCAGCGTATCTGGTAACTTACTTGGCAATCGTTTTCAACACTGAAATTACTTCAGCTCTGAATGTTATTGTATTCGTCCCTGATGATGGGAAAACACAACAAGAACGGAACGTCTCTGTTTTGTCTGGGATCAACGAGTACACGTCTAGCGCAATCCTTCGATCTGTCGATCGTGTCGAAGACCGATCGCAACCTTGCCCTATCACGCGACTTCAGTACGTCCTTTTCCCAACACGTGACATCTCTAACATTTTCACCACCACATCCCCGTGCCAGGCGCAAGCTAGGGGAGATTGCGATACTCAACAAAACTTGCAGATATACTATTACTCTTAGGGCTTAGTTGAATAAATCTACATCAGAAGGACCATTTGATGATGGACGGATTAGTAACCTTGTCTGAGATTCCCAGCTGAACTTCGACATTCTTTGTGTCTTTCTCAGACTACGTTTCTCGCAACTTTCTAAATTAGCCAGTATCAAAAAGACCATAATACTATATGTTTGTTCCTCCAAATTTTTACATAACCATTATTTTATTTTTTCTTGGGACTTACAATGGTCCCAAGAGAAACTGGAAAACAATGCTTATGCAAATTTTTTGGAAGGACAAACAAAGAGTATTATGGTATTTTTGATATTGGCTAATATTCCGCCACTTAACATTCGATTCCCGCAATTATGCAGGTTGTTTGCCACACGAACACCTACAATCGTGGCCAAAATATCTTGAGACACCTTTAGTAATGAGGGTAAAATCACTTCAATCAAAGGAGTACCTTACATTTTCTAATAATTTTCCTCACGTCGGCCTCAAGTGCTCCCAACCCCCCCCCCCCCCCCCCCTTCCTTCCACCCCATCACAAGCAATGCTGAGGGCAAACTCGGCCAGCTTTTCTGATTGTTTCCAGAATTCAATTCAATTCAACATTGTAAGGAGGGAAGGGGAAAACATTATGCGCATGTTTAGAAACCGTTCGTGCTTTATTGACTTCATTGTCAAAAGAGAGAGAAGTCATCCCAGCACTTATCTGGACAATTTAATCAATTGTCTCTTAAAGACACCTGAAAACTTCAGGTTGCTTAAACGAGATTCGAACCCATGACCTCTGTGATGCCGGTACAATGCTCTACTTACTGAGCTATGAAGCCATTTAGTTGGGAGCAGGTCAATTTGTTGAGCTCATGCGCTCCTTTGAAGGACCCCAACAGTTTTGTTCAGGATTGTAGTTCAATGGCTTAATCTCTAACGAGTCTCCTGTGACTGAATGGGAGAGCATGCGAACTAATGATGATGATAATGACCATGATGAAAATCACTTTAGTGACAAGTCTTGTAGCGCGGGAGCACTAAAATCATGTCTGCCTCATCTTCAAAGCGAGTCTAAGTCCGAAGTTTTTCTTTTGAAAATTCGTTTCCATTCATATGTAAAGTACAACTAATTAGCATCATAAAAAATTTCGCAAGTAGATTCGCATTGAAAAGGAGGCAGACATGAACTCGAAAATGGCCTATTGGGCACACGTACTGGACATAGAAATTAAATCAGTTTCACTCGAATCAGATCAAAAAATTGGTTGGTTTTTGGAGAGAGAAGAAAATTCGGAGCCCTACCCTGAGAAACACCCCTCAGAGTAGAGAAGAGCACCAAAAACTCACCCACATGCGACGCGGATTCTGGGAGTCGAACCCGGGCCACACTGGTGGGAGGAGAGTGCTCTCATCACTGCGCCATTGCTGCTGCTTCCCAATCGGAAGGTCACAGATTGAAATCCTGTTAGGAATCTCCAACTGGTGTCAGAGCGAAAATCCATCATATCTACTTCCCAATTCTTACCGTGTAATAATCATACCAACGAGAGTCTGGAAGATACGCTTCAACACTCGTTTTTCCCTGCAAAGCATACAAAAAACCGAATAATACTTTTTCTGAATTCTTTCCGTCAATTAAACGTTTCCAAGGAATGTTAAATAATGTAATACAATGTGAAAGCAATAGGTGTTTTCTGCTAGTACCTCATCTAAAACAGGAGATATCAGCAAGCTTGAACCCCAAAGGAACTGGCGATCGATATCCCACGTGACTTTATCTTTCGGGAAACTGTCAATCATAATTACATTTTTACCACTGACTTTTTTTTCACCCCCCCCCCCCCCGAAATCTTATTTTGGACTACGTAGATAGAAATGAACCTAAAACCACAGTTCAGGAGTTGCTACGATCTTAGCAGACGAGGATAAGCTTTGACGGAGTTCGTATTGAACTTGAAAACAAGGATGAAAAACATTCGAAAGAATTATGTTCTGTAAATCCGTGGGTTTAGTTACCAAGAGCACGTCCTATAAGCGTTGGGCCTTACTCGGTGGTCAGAGAAGAAATTTATTCAAATTTTTGTCCCAGACTTGTTTATGAAAATTGTTGGCCAGTGAACATTTGCAAGCCACAAATTTTCCCAACACCTGTTTCGAGCGTTTGCAAAGGCCGTTTTAGTCGTTGGTGATCTTGATCCTGTCCACGATCTTCGTTCCCAGGCCCTTTCCAAGTTCGTTGTTGTGACCAAAGTTCCTGTGTATCAAGGCGTATTAAACTCACTCGTTGCATTAGAGGCCTGATCACAGTGGATCCGTCCATGTTTGCTTTGTTAAAACAATGTGTAAAGGGTTATGGCAATAAATCTGCTAAACGTGTCTCTAGAACTTTACGAGCATCCTTCGCAAAATCCAAAGCGCCAAAAGCGGGTGGGATCTTGAGCCTGGAAAAGTCAAATATGCAGAAAACCAAATTAAACTGCCGAACTAAAAAAACTTGATCCATTTCTATAATGGTTCTTCTTTATGCTCTCCAAATGATTCTGTGTTTTTATACCTCTTAAAGAATGAAACCAATTGTTAACAAATTAAAAATACTAGTCAATGTTTAGACTCCGGGTACTAGCAGAACAGAGTAAGATATTCTAAACTACCAGCAATCATCGTGTGATGAAATTCTGCTGGTTTAATCCAAGTTCAATTAATGCTTTACAACGGTTACCTTGTTTCCAGAATTCCGTTGTGATTCCTGGAGAAAGGATAAAACGCTCCAAGCTGTGTCCACCGAAGGCACATCTCGTTTGACGGATGATCAAAGAAACCGCAGACATCGGCTCCAATCTCAAAGAGGAAGAAACCAAAGGTACAGTTCACATTGTAACCAGGTGATACTGCAACCAGACAATGTCTGATGCTACTCTGGTTTGAACCAATTTGAATTCAGCTTAGAAAGTTAGATTCTAAGCAACAGGGTCTCGGAATCGTAACTTTCTAAGCTAAATTAAATTTATTCAATCCACGCAGAATAGCATCAAGCTATATCTGAAACAATCTCCATGTATTTCACATTAAAGTGCACGTAAACTCAAATAAAGTTCTTCTAGAATAGAGAATTAGACCCATGTCTCTCACATCTCGGTCGTGGGTCCACATTACTGCCAGTTCTGCCAAGTTTACGTGCCTTGCAAGGCACAAAAAAAGCGAAATTCTATGTAACAATGGTGACATATGTTTGCTTTGGATGGGGAGATTTATATTAGGAACGAAAATTATTGGGTTTAGGTGCACTTTAAGTTATCGAAGAGCACAAACTCACGAAGTGTGTCGCTGTATTTTTAAAAGTTTGCCACGAACGAAGTTCGCATGAAAAAGATCATCCTTAGGTGACACGAAAACACAGCGTAGAAAACACACGGCTTTACAATGAGGTGTTTTTAAGTGATAGGAAAAACTGAAGAGTGATATGACAAAAATAACTCTATACTCTATAGTCACTTTGACAGGAGGCGTCCGACCGTGTAAAGCCCAAGAGGTCTACTGAATGGATCCTAAAAATCATGACACAGAAGGAACAACAGACCAACAAACAAAGTATCGGCTTCATTGGGTCAGATTGATGGAGGAGCAGTGCTCTCACCACTGCGCCACCCCTGCTCCCTGATAGCTACTTCAATCTCTAGTGCTTTATATTCCGTGCTGTAATAGTTCTTGTATCACGGTTTCTAGCGACCAGCAATGAACGGAAGCAAAAGAAAGCAGGGATGGCGCAGAGGTCGGAACACTCACCTCCCACCAACGTGGCCGGGTTCGATTCCCAGATTTGGCGTCATACATGGGTTGAGTTTGTTGGTTCTCTACTCTGCATCGGGAGAGGTTTTTCCCCGGGTGCTCGGACGATTTTCCCCTCTCCTCAAAAACCAACCGACGATTTGATATGAGTTGATTTGATCTGAGTTTCTGCATAGTTTCTCTAATAGAATGTATTCGCATTCTCAGTATGGGACTGGAACTAGTGCAATGGAAGCTAATGCCGGGAAATATATTTAAAGTATTTGCATTTGAAAAGATTTCCCCGCATTAGCCTCCATTGCAAGCTAGTTCCAGTCCAATACTGAAAATACGAATATGGTCTAGTTCCTCGCGCTAAATACAGTTGACGCTTAAATAAAGTTCATTAGTCAACTGAAACTGCACCTACATATCAGTAAAAGTGAAATGCATACTAAAGAAAATGTACTCACATAAGGAATTCCAAAAAGGTTGAACTCAAGCATTCTGAAAAAAAAAAGTACTTTAAAAGGTAAATTCCGAAAAAAAGAAAACAATTGCTTTATCAATAACAGTCGAAAACGTCCTCGGAAATTTGTCGAAAATAGAAAATCTGTCCTCATTAGTAAGACCATACTTACCAATGATTGACTTATGAAGTTGGTCCCATGATGCCACGTTGTCTCCCAACCAGTGTCCGGCATATTTGCCGCTACTAGGAAAAGTTGATCTTGAAATAACAATACTTCGTTTTCCTGTTGTATTCCTTGCTGCTCTGAAATGGTTTAATTGGTTATGAAGAGTAGTGTCTACGGAAAAATCCATTTCAGGTTTATCGAAAATTGGTTGTATGTTCCTTCTTTTTGCGAGCAGCAGTTAATCTAGCCTGCTAACAGGATGTCTCTTCGCGGTCCCACCCCAGTCCCCCAGTTTTCTCAGTCGCCACGCGAAGAGCCTGCCCATGTTTTGCTGAAAAAACAATTTGTACAATTCTGGAGCTTTTATGAACAGAAATCGTCTAACATGTTGAATTATTGTGAGCCCTTTTCATAAAGTACTCTTAGTGAATTTAACGAAGAGTTTTTATTGCTTGTATAGACGTTTCTCATACTCACTCAAATGTAGCGAGAGTCTGACTCCATCCATATAAGCTATGGACATTGTAATGCATATCATTGAACTGTCTTGCATTCATACAAACAGTCTTATCAGCCATGATACTTCCTACGATCCCTGCAAGGGGGAAAGGTAGTGTTATATTGATGAACTATTGTTGAAGCTAAAAAGCGATTTAACAGAGATACGAGGAGTTCACTTATGGTGTTCCAGAAGCTTCTTGATAACAGCAGTATTACATAAACAGTCTGTTGAGCAAATTCTGTATTAATCTCTTTAAGGTAATAATGAAAAAAGACGACTGGCTTGGCATTCCTAGTAGAGCGTTCTTGACTACGAAGAAACAAACTCTATAAATTTCTAGATAACACAACACAAGAAACGGACGGATTCGTTAATAAACTGACCACAGGGATCTGAGATCAATTTAATATTTCTTAAAACTAAAACAGCCACGAGAGGGATAAACGGTTAACACACTTTAAAATCAGGAGGATTCGAACTCGCAGTCAACCAATCAGAAATCGAAGCTAATACCTGTAACTTTTTCAAAGCGCGGGAAAATGCAGGTGCGCCAGCCGTAATTGCTTTCGGTTTTGCATCTTATTGGTGGAAAAAAAGTGGTGCTAGGTTTTAAAGCCAATCACAGGGCAGCGTACTAACAATCCCTCAATTACTTTCCACTCTACTGAGAAATTCCCTTCTGAGCCCGCGAGACTGAGCACCCCCAGCAAACCATTGCTTTAACGAAAACCGCTGGTCAGCAACCTGGTTCTCGGGCTCGTTTCTCGAAAGTCCCGACACTTTTCGGGGCATTTTCGGGTGTCACAATTCCTTTTGTATCTCAAGAACGGAGAGGATTCAAGTCGTCAAACTTCACAGACGTGTTTCTTTTAGTTAGCTTGAAAACGTGTTAAAAAGTCGCCTTTCCAAAACAAGGGGTTAGCAGTTTCATAAATGGCTTTTCGGGCCCGAAAAGAGTTTTCGAGA
This sequence comes from Montipora foliosa, assembly GCF_036669935.1. Classification (NCBI taxonomy): domain Eukaryota; kingdom Metazoa; phylum Cnidaria; class Anthozoa; order Scleractinia; family Acroporidae; genus Montipora; species Montipora foliosa. The sequence continues at coordinate 49,098,873 of NC_090874.1, read as the reverse complement.
CTTTCGAGAAACGGGCCCCTGGTCTCTTTTCGCATGACGTCACGGCGGCCATATTGGAGGAGTGGAAGAAAGAAACAACGGCGATGTTGGAATAGTGAATGAAATATTCTTTTGGAATTGAATTCTATCTCTATGAAAATTCTTTTTTTTTTGTTTCAGTACGCAGACATGGCTGCTGGTCACATGAGCGAAACAATGATGGAAACAATGTCAAAGACTCACTGGGTTTGTATGGGGGATAGTCCCACTTGTTTTTGCTGCAGCCTCCCACTTTCCTTTGACAAAGTTTGCAGGTTCGTTCATGTCCTGTAAATAAGGCGTACAAGAGATTTAGGACGTGTAAAACCCAAGAAGCAAGACGTAACAAAAATGTTGTACTTACGATCCACAATCCGTCGAATTCAATGATTTTGTAAAAGTTCTTTATGAGTTCGCCCCAGTATTTGCTGATGTTTGGGTGAAAATAATCCGGAAATGTGGCATACTGACGATACAGCTGAAATAGAAAGGCGAATAGAAAAATCAAACTCAGAAGTTCAAGTTTTCCAACAGTCAGAATACCAGTTGAGTTTAAAGACCAACCCGGCCATACGAAAAGTGTCGTAGAAACCCTTGCAGCATTATTGGCCTCTACATTGTTGGCCCAACGTATTCGCCGTGTTGGCAGTTGTTGGTTTTATTGAATATTGTTGGACGATCTTTGATGCCAGTAAACTTTTGTCTATAGCGCCAAGAAGCCAATACCAATATTCCTTTTGTCTGAAGCGTCTGCAGGCATCAAAAAGGCAGGTAATTAAACAATGATAAACTTTTAGAATGAGGAGTTCGGCACAAATTATCGGCGGTGATCTCCTTTTGTCCCAAGACGTTTTCATTAAATCTCAGCTTTTTGAAACCGTTTGACTTGTACGCATGTACACTTCTAAACAATCAATAACACATTTAGGACCCATTTAAATTAAATCACTTGTTAAGAGCGTTTGATGCAACTATCGAAAGCCTGGAGTACCAACTCTTTGGGTATTTTGCGTAGTCCTTCTTGCATTACCAATCGCAGTCTGTATTTCAAATATCATTTTCCTTCGGTTTCCTTTTCCACTGCCGTCAATCATAGGTCATCACGTTAGGAGCGACAGTCAGCAGACCGTTAAAAAGGAAACCGACAAAGTGGATCAAAATCCCGCTAATTTCAACGCTGAATACGACTCACTGATCCATTCGACAGCGAAGCATGCCGAGTGGGAGACTATCTGCAGCTTAAGTGTTTGACGGCGAACCAGAAAATTGGACATGGGTCCTCTTTGCTTATTTCAACAAATACAGGCGTTATCCTTTGATTCGCGATTGGGGAACAACAGCGGCCATGAACTCACCACTGTATTCCACCGCTTTTGGTAACACCACGTATATATTAAAAGACTGCCTGCGCCTGCTGGGAAACCGTATCTATGACGGCGGATCTGAAGTAACTGAAAAAATAAAGTCAAATATATAGCTCACCCTAGTTTGCTCATCCCACGGTAAGCTGTTGTTCACTGTCACATTTTGTAATAACGGCCACACCTTGAACAAACCAAGAAAATAAGATCACAAGGAACACACGTGTCAACTCTGAGAAAACCACATTATTAAGCCTGATTTTCACTAGCAACACAAACACAAGCATAAGTAGTTAATGCTTGTGAAAACGAGCGTCGACATACGCATCAAAATTGAGCACGGCATCCGCCATTTTGTTCAAATGCTCAGTGCGAGTGCGTTAATTGGCGAGACGCAACAAATTTCCTTGTGCTTATGCTGCGTTTCGTTTTCACACGACGCAAGCATAAGCGCAAGCACAAGGAAAAGGAAACATTTTGATTCTTGTGTTTGTGTTTGCACTTGTGTTTATGCTTGTGTCAACACCGTTTTCACGATGAAATAAGTGCGCTTGTGCTTGCGTAGCTAGTGAAAACCAGGCTTTAGAGATTCGTGGTATGTCGCATAGACGTCCTCCTTCCTAAAGGAAACCTCCACTAAAACAACAAAATAACTTTAAGCTACAAAACATAATGTTTACGATTAAAATTATTCAAACTTTTTCCAATGAAAGTGCTTGTATTCGAAAAAAATGAATTTAACAAACGCTTGCTTTGGGGTCAACACCAATTTCCATCCCTCAAACTGACTTTGGACATTTCGTAACAATTACACGACGCAATATCCCATGTTAGTATTGACAAGCTTACCGCTGTAAAAAGAATGAAAATAGGCAGAATTACAGCTTTAGTTCAACAAGAAATAGCGTTTCTAAGCTAAGCCGCGCTGAACTACAGTATTTAGGTCTAAAAACCCCGTTGAAGACTTTTAACTTTCAATTGGTTTTCTGGGTACTATTATGTCAATACTCTAAAAAATTCGACTTTCCGGGAGCTTGTCTCGTTTATAGTCTAGTGGATATCGGAAACTACAAGGTGAAGCCATCGATCCGTGTTCAACTCTTTGCCTCACCTATTGTGAATCTTCTCAGCTTGTTTAAAATCTTTGCTTCGTTGAAGTAGATTTGAAGTCTAAAGTAGATTGCACGTCGTATAAGTTGAATAAAAAGGGAAATGTCAGTTTGAGGGATGGAAATACGTGATTTGCTTTGGCTTTCAAATTTCCCGGGCGCCGCCATCTTGAATAATTGTGACGTGTCGTGGTTGCCTTATTGTTTGGACACAAAGAGCGTTTGTTCTGGAACAATAGAGCAACCACGACACGTCATAATTATTCAAGATGGCGGTGCCCGGGAAATTTGAAAGCCAAAATTATAACAAGCATTTTTGTTTGAACAATTTTAATTGTAAACATTATGTTCTGTGGTTTAAAGTTATTTTGTTGTTTTAGTGGAGGTTTCCTTTAAGCTCAAGTCCCGGCATATCTTGCTAGCGTTAGGATAAAGAGTTGGAGACGGAAGATTGAAATGATCTTCGCACTATCAGGACAATTTATGCAATTTTCTCATATAGACAGCTGAAAACTGTAAGCGGCGTCAACGGGATTCGAACCAATGACCTCTGCGATGTCGGTGCAATACAATACAATACATACTTAATTGACTGCTCCCCATAGAGGATTTTCAGGGCCAATGAAACACAACGAAACGACGGATCAGAATAACAACAACAACAGTTAAGAATCTCAACTGGCCGAAGGCAAACCAGTTGGCTATTTACAAGTGCAGCTGGGAAGTTGAACCAGGGACAAGCAGGATCAACGAGTGGTCAGAGCGGGTCTTGAACCCGGGATCTCCGGATCTCAAGGTAAGCGCCCTAACCACTGGGCCACACTGCCTCCTACCAATGCACTACCAACTGAGCTATGAAGACACAATTCAAAGCAGGTCGATTTGTTGGGCTCATGTGTTTCCATGAAAGGAATATATAGAGGATATTACATGGCTGCGTAGAGATACGAAATTTCTCTTCTGAGTGTTGAAAAATATTTCACGAATGAGCGCAGCGAACGAGAAGAGAAATTTCGTATCTCCAAGCGGCCATGTCATATTCTATTTATTATATAAACACCAATGAAATACTAAATCATTCCACGAAAGGTATCGTAACGCGGGCTTTTTATATGTAAACATAGCAACAGTGATCTTTTCACGAGTGCAGATAACCTGAACTTTGCTCTGTTGTGACCCTTCCCAACAAGGTGGTTACCCTTAAAGAAATTCAACTTAACTACGAACGGATTTATTTCCTTACAGCAGGATCCATTACCCTACTTATAGAAAACCTACAGAGAAGGTTGGATGGTTGTCGATTTCTTGCTGCCTGGTACATTAAGCAAGGAAGGTGGGGGCGAAGACCAAAATCAGTTTTGTCAATCGTGTGATTCATGACTCCTTCAATGGTTGTCAAGCAGAAGATATATATCCTCCGGAGAGATACCTTTCCATAAAGATTCTTTCCGGTGTCACCATCTTTAATGAAAACATTTAATTCGTTTCCCAAGTCGTAAGGCTGATAATTCGAGTCGTTAGCTCCAATGGCAGGATCCTACAAGGAAAGAAGAAGTATGGATTAATTGAGTGACACTTGATATGCCTTCTATGTCATCCGTATCCGTTTTATACCCCATCATCGGTCATGTCAGTTGTGGTAAAGTTTATACGATACAGTAATGAAGTTAATCAGGGGAAACACTGTCATTCAAATATGTAGAAGTTGTGCTCCCTTAACTTCAACAAATAAATAAAGAGAATTTACTTTACTATAAGAAACTAGTTTGCCTAAATAGTAGAAATACTGCAGAGGGGAAAGGAGATGTTCGATTATGCTTGCGGTAAATTAACAACGGTTCGTGCTTGAAATTTCAATAGGTCTTGACCAGGGACAGTACAAAACGTGGAGCCCCACTACTGGACCTCTCGAGAGAAGATAGAAAACAATAGATGATTTTCACATTGACGTCATCAAATCGCAAGGCCTTTTGACTTTTTATCTTAACCAGGTGATCTGGTGACGTAATTTGGAGGACTGGGAAGAAAAATTTTAACGTCGTATCCCACAACCGCGCGCGGTCTTAGGTGTTGTTTTCAAACTCCCTGCAGTATTTCCATCGCCAAAACTCAACAGATCATTCCGCGTCTACCACATTTCCTGTTACTGAATGAACATTCAAGTAGACCCAACGAGTTCTAACCTCGCCTCTGCCATGCTGAATTCGAAAATAAGACCGCGCGCGGTAGTGGGATACGGCGTTAAAATGTTTCTTCCTAGTCCTCCGAATTACGTCACCAGATCACCTGGAAAGAGCTTGAAGATGACCTAAAAACAATTTATTTTTTTTTCAAGTTTCCAGTTTAGTGACGTCTTTCGTTTCAAAAATAATACAGAATTTTGAATTTCCGAATTGTCACCTTGCGAGACACCATGATACAAAGCTACTTGGTTGAAAAAAATGTCTATCCCTATAAATCTCGGAAGTTTGAGCCTTTCAAGTACATTAGGAGATGTGTTCATACACATGTATTTTATCTCATGAGCGAAAAGTAAGTTCTGTCATCGCAAATTGAACCCCAGATGTTCTCGTTGATTACCAGCCGCCATATTGGTGGACCACATGGCGTCTCCATACAAAACTCTATGAAGTTGCGTGAAAAGCTTTGACAAATAACTCAGAAACGATGTACCGCACAGACCTGAAAATTGGAGAGGTCGTTAAAAGATTTGTTTCCCACAGCATTCCAACTTCTTGGCCTTTTTCATTGAGAGACGTCGATTTTTTTTTATTTGTTGCGTTACAGTGAAACTATCACGAGAAGCGAAAGGAAAAACTGAACAGACCTTTCCTTTCGAAGAACAATGTGTTCTTCTCCCGGTTAGAGAGCGGCCTTGTTCGTTCCCTTCAGGCTCAGTCACTGCGGCAGCAATGTCTATACGTTTGTTGAATAGTCGAATCTTCCTTCCTTGATCCAATCTGATGATACTTTACTTTCTGCATAATTTTGTGTCTTTCCTCTATCCCTTTTTATGTCTAGCTTTACGCAATTTTCTATTGCTTACATTTACAAAAGTCACTGACAAAATTGAAAACAAAACAAACTCCAAAGTAAATTTCTTGGAAATTGTACATGTTCATGATTTATCCTCAAAGTTCTTAACTTGCGCGCGTCCAACTTAAATAATATCTCTTTTCATATATTTCTATCATTTTTATCGCTGTATAGTTTATTTGCGTAACCTAAGTTAAAAGAGCTCTTAAAAAGTGTGCAAACAGATTGAATTGGGTTAAATTGAACACTAACCAGTATGATAATATAGCGCAACCCATCTCTCTTGATTGATCGCACGAACTCGGGTAAACCCTTGTAGTTAACAGGATCATAGGTGAAGTCTTTCTGTCGGACCATGTAGTCAATGTCGCCATATTGCACATCCTTTTAACAGACAAATAAAATATCACATATAGAACCTGATGGATAGCTACTTGAGTAGACGAGTGTCTACGAGTTAAATTTACAATTTCGCGTGCCAACAGAAACAGTGTTTTTTTTTGGGGGGGGGGGAAGGGGGGACTCGTTGGATGCCTACAATTGGTGGGATGGCCGATGTTCCACTCGACCTGCCTAGTAACCACGTTTACATGGTTTCGCGCGGAAGAAGGGATGTTCGAAGATGAACATGACATCTTCAACCACCCGCATTTGTCTGCGGTGTTGACACAGGCAACGTATTTTCCACTTTTCAATTTTCCAAATGCTTTCTCACCAAAAATAGATTAAAGAGATGTAGTACACAAAAAGATCAATGAAATAGCCTAAAAGCGGCGCAATTAAGAAAATGACATACAGATACAGACTTCACTGCTTTTATCAAGTACGTTGTGTTGTTTTAATTCTCATTAGTCTACGTTAACATTGGAAACGCACAAAGGTTTGTGTCAAAGCAGGGTCACCGGCAGCCTCGCTTCCATTCTTAAGCCAAGTAACCAGCTACAACTGTAAAATGGTCTATTAACGGTTCCCGGTTTCTTATGGTTTCCAGAGAAAAACAGATTAAAAGCAACAGACCTGTGGCAGATTGTGTTCGCGCATGCTCTCCACCAGGTTCTTTACTGTTTCAATATTGTTATAACCCCATCGAGACAGCTGGAATCCTAAGGACCAATATGGAGGCAAAAACGTACGACCAATCGCCTGTTCAGGAAATTAGGCAAAGATTTTGTTAGATACTAACCCCCTCAAGACCATACATTTTTGGTTAACTTTTTAGATTCTAAACAAAACAGGGAAACCGTTGACATATTTGGTGGAGCATCGAGAATTCGTACAGGAACGGGAATTCATACCCTGGCCTCAATCAAAACTCGCAATCTCTAATAACGAATCGAAAATTAAAGAAAGACTTGTTTATGTAAAGACATTCGAGCCCTATTCAAGCTGGGATTTTTTTCTTTTAGCCTCCTTACGTCGTTTCATTAACTTTGAACTTCTTTCGCTCAGGAAGCGGACATTTACAAATGTTCAAACTAGTTGTTCTCGGATAGGTACGATAAGGCTTTGGTTCCCTCTCAAAATTAAACATCTAATTATGACCTTTATGGAAGCCCACACACAGTTCAATAATAAAAACGAGTACTGAAGCCTATGAACGCACAGCAGCCGAAACACTTCTGCGTTTGCTTGTCAGGGGTATAGTTTCCGCTTTATTAGTAAGGGATGGTAGACAGTGTTGTGAAGGGCACTTAAATGTATGCAAATCTCTCTTCAACAAAGCTCTAGATCCCACTCCCCCTCCACACCCACTGCGTTATATAGAAATTAAGTAACATCATTCACTTCACATACTGACATTAAAAACAAGATACTAGTAAGTTGAAGTATACCTCAGTATATTGCATTACGACATCTTCGGGTGAAGGGCCGAGGAAAATATAAAAATCAAGAATCCCTCCAATGGTACGGTACGTGATGGCTGGTGTGGGCTGAAGAGCAATATCTGTAAGTGCAAAAAAAAGGTTGACCAGCGAATTACACAACATCCCACAACATCCAATTCAATACTAGCATGGACTTTGAGACAGGCCTGCGGCAAGAGGCCCAGAGAAAGTAATAGTTAGTGCAGGCATCATCAGTATGTAACAATTGTAGTTTTTCTGTTTTTCACTGATGGTCTCTTACTGCTCTTTCTTCTCCAACAGTCTGTTACACCTTTCGATTTGTCTTTCAGACTTTCCGACTCACTAGCGACTTGCAGTAGTCGCCAATAATCAAAGCGAGACAATCCTAAGGCAAAGAACTGTTGCCCTAACGGGAAAAAGTGTGCGAACAAGTCACTGTTTCCCACTCAGTATGATTTGCCCAAGCTTACCCTACTCACCCATTGCATTGCTGTTAAGAAGAAAAACTCCGTGTGCTTTTCCGTCGTTTTCCATGCAGGTATAAAACGGATGGTGTCCGTACAAATTTCCTCCACTCTAAAACCGCAAATGAGATGACCACTGAGACTTTTTTGGATTCACAGCTCTAACTTTATGCAGGAAGATTGTTATCCGGCAGAACCTATATAAATGGCCTAACTCTGGCTAGTCTACTGTGGCTCATTGGAAGAGCATGCACCTGAACTATCGAACGAAAAGAAATCGTTTGAATCCCCCGACAATACTGATTCTCGATATTCACATGACGTCACGGCTGCCATGTTGGAGCCCATATACAAAGAAACGGCGGCCTTGTTGGATCCCCGACCAAATCTTCCGTGAATTATTATGCAAATGTTTTCTTTTGTTTTCGTTGAAAATCATGGCGTTTGATCACGTGAGCGAAAACCAACAATACATGTAACAGGGAGTTTAAGGAGCGACGACGGCCACGGCTACGGCAACGACACCGTCATATTATTGGTTGAAAGAGGAAAAATACTCGTGCACTCTGATTGGCTGGGTTTCGGTCGGGGTTTTATAGTACGGACCATTACCATGGAAACGGTCCGTTTCCGTATTTTTTCTTTCTCGCCCGGGAAATTCAAGTTGAGCGAAACAGAAAAAGTTTTGAAAAAGCAGAATTTAATGTTCTCGTAAAAACAGTACATTTGTAGCAAGTGGAATTTAGTTTTACAGGTAAAAGGTTACCGTTCACAGTTCGCTGATAGAAGACGAAGATTAGGAAAATTCACCAAGCGGAGAAGTGTCCGATCGCTCAAAGAAACGATGCCATATAATAAACAATTTACTAGCCTCACTTGCTCGGGATCGTATACAGGAGAAGATTATTTTTGAGGTTCCTTGCGTAATGACGACGTTAAATCTCCTTATTTCAGTTGAAATCTTAACGACATCTTTCATTCGCTATTGTACTCTGGAACTGCTCGTGTCAGATTTGTTTTAAGGATAATTTGCCCACATTGCACGACGTGAACGAGATGGACGTTTTCGTCGACTCGCTGCCGTACAAGAATCAGTAATTAATTTATAGATACTGGCATCAACCGACTTAGAAGGGTAGAAAAGGTTTGGGAAAGTCAACTTTAAAGCCTTACATTCGACAGTGACAACAATTTCCAGTTTGATGAGTCTAAAGGCCGGCTCCAATCAGCATGGTTTTTAATGGACCCTTTTCATAGCGTTGGTCGACATTACTATCAAAATGGTGAAGAAGGCAGGTATTGCTTGGCTTTTTGTACTTTGGCACTCATCGAGTCTTTAGTCTTGATAAAAAAGTCGAAAAACTTAAGTCCCAATACTGATTTTTTGTCTAATGCTTTAACAAGCAACTGAGCATCCGATCTGTTATTTGATTAAATGAAATTAAATTCGGCTGCAATGTTGTTGTCGTTGACGACAATAATATCTTTACAAAAATGTACCATACTTACAAAGGGAAACTGGTCTCTTGTAAATATGGGCAGCACGTCCCAAGCGGACAAGTTGTGTTTGAACGACTTGTGTTCCTGTTCACCAAACCCGTATACAAATGACGAGGGAGTCTTGGTCGAGATTTGGATAAATTGGTCCTCAAATATGAAAAGACCAACTGAGGAGTCCCACCTACAAATACAGGCATTTTTCAGGTGTTTTACATCCCGGGTTCCTTAACACCTTGTTCAATTCCTGAACGAAGCAATGAGTTGAGGATACAGACACCTTTATGTCTTGCAGGGGCAGAGCTGCTAAGCAGAGAGCTACATGTATCCCCTACTATGGCCGATTCTCGTCTTCAAAGTCCTCTTGACAAAAACAAGGGCGTTAATTTGTATGTACAGAACAAACTACTGCGTCAAGATGTTTCTTCGGTGATCCGGAATTTAACGGCCTGTAAATAGCTGATTGGTCGCTTCCTGTCTCCTTGGGGAAGGGGGGGGGGGGGAAGGGGGGTTTCAACATGTCACTCCTTGTTATGAACCTGATTTAAGAATATTAATATGAAAAGTGTGCTCCATCAATGATACGTTATCATTCAGCAATCAGAACTTTTCTCTACGATAAACACCCGATGCTTATCCGTCATACTTTAGCAGAGTTTACTTACAGTGTGACATTGTTGTCTTTTCGCAATATTTGCAAAGAGAAAGGGTCTTTCTTAAACACCACTTTGTACTTCGTATTAGAGGCCTTCTCTGTAGCTTTTGGTAGCATCACAGGTACTTCATACCTCTTATTTTGTGTGTCATACAGCTGCAGAGAAGAGAACCAGTGATTTATTGAACCATAAACAGGTGCGCGCGTGGGCTCGTTTTGAAAGCGTTGCTTTTCCCTCAACTTTTCAAAGTAACAATGTGGATGAAGTAAAGCTTACCAACAAGATCAAGATCATCGAAAAGATTATGCAAATGCTGCTTTTCATCGTTAGTTGATGATACCTTTCATTAATCGTTCTGTAAATGCGACCCTGCTTTGTGACTTCTGCAGGCCTTATATATAAACAGTTGCGACAACTGGTCGCTATTAGTGACCATTCAAACCGACTCTGCGCCGGACTTAATCAACTTTGAGTGATCTTCATAGTCACTGTAAAAGCTAATAAGCTTCGCTAATAAGATTGCAATGCACAATTCTACTCCCTAAAACGGTTTCTGCAATTTGTCTTGCAATGTTTTTTGGCCTTAGCGAGGTATGTTACAATGGGTAAATTCTTGTGCGACTTGTCCTCCATGGCGTTGCAAGACAAGTTGCACGAGACATTGTAAAAGCGCCTTAGGGATTATTTTTAAGTATAAAGTGTTGGTTACCAACCATCAATTGCCTTGGATGGCAACTAATCATTTTTCGTTTCAGCTTCATCAAAAAAGTTTTATTCGAGACCTGCATAAGATGACGCTGTTCCGTCCATTCCTGTTCTCGAAAATTAGGTCAATTTAACGCATCCTACGGCGTTTTTTAAAAAAGTATACGCAATCTTTGCAAAATCTCACGATTACCTTGAATCTCACGCGATCTTTTGTCTGGAACTCAACGTCAAGCCCGACTTCATTAATATCCTGTCCATATATGGTAGTATTTGATCGACGTCTCAATATAGCTTGGTAACCTAACTTTGTGTCTCTCACGGCCCCATCTATTTTGTATCCACCACTGTATGACTCTGGAAAGAAGCACCAAGGAACGTCCTATAAACAGGAAAAAGAACCGGACATTATCCGTTCGCAAAAAGTGTAAAATAAAATCGGTTAAGTTGGTAACGTATGTCCCGGTTGAATGACAGAAAGAAACCAATTACAGAAATTCCCAGTTTAATTCAATCAT
>NC_090874.1:49072662-49075162 GCF_036669935.1 Montipora foliosa | reverse complement strand
TGTTGTGAGTAAAAGTACGGATATCATGGTATTTTTTGTGACATTTGGAGGGGTAGTAAACATGATGTTAAAACTAAAATTTTGCAAGTACTTTTCCTGAAGTTGTAAATTTAATCAAACTTTCATCATTGCACCTTTTTACAAGGTGAGTAAAAGCGAGCAAATATTAGTTTTTGTACCCGTTTGCTCGGAGCAGCAAATGTGTTCAAATATGAATTTTTGCAGAGATTCCTCAGAATAGCAAATGTGGGAAAACGTGTAGTTTTGCAGGGTTTTGCTCAGGAAAGCAAATGTGTTCAAGGATGTATTTTTGTAGAAATTTGCTCGGGATATTAAATGCAACCAAAATACGACTTTTTTCACATAATTGCTCTGCATACCAAATGCAGTCAAAGAACCAGGTTTTCATGCTTGTTTACGATAGGAAATTTGACTATTTACTCGGGTAGCCCTGTGCTCAAAAAATAAAATTATGTTTTTGCTCACTGTAGCAAATGTGATAACAATATCATTTTTGCTTAAAGTAGCAAATGTGAACAACATAAATGTAGCTTTTGGTCAAGATAACAGATGTGACCCAAAACATTAGTTTTGCTTGTAATAGCAAAATGATTAAAATGTAATTTTACACCACTGTTCTTTAATTAGGCCAGAGGTGACTGCTTTTCCATCACTTTCTTTCTCAAATTAGCAAATGTAATCAAAGAATCTGTTTGGCATTTTCCTTGAGATGGAAGATGACATACCCTTGAAACTCTGTTGATTGAATACTGCAACAACTATTTCAATAATAAAATAAAGCAGGTTTAATTATCTAAACATATGCAATAAAATGTCACATTCTCAATTTTGACTATTAATAATGCAAGTGCACATTGAGATGGCAATTAAATAGCTCTGAAACTTGGATGGACATACAGTATTTGCAGTATATTCATGAAGCTATTTTATTGCCCTTTAGACAGTGCCTCCATACAATGGAACTCAAAGGTGAATTATTCCTCAGAAACTAATGCCGAAAATAATCCATTCTCATAATGCACCTGAAATACAAATGTTACATGCAAAAGAATGTAGGTAAGGTAAATAAGATGATAGCATTACTCAACGTTTTTCTTCAAATTCGTGGCCGAAACAGACACTGTACCCTGATGCAGAAATTAGTAACAACCTAATGCAATACAACTACATGTAGCAGCAAATTATTACTCATCTTAATAAATAATTGACTTGCGTGACAGTAAGTTCCTAATTATGATAGATATACAGGTATTTAAATCCTAAATTAATTTTAATTGGTTACATTGTTTAGTTCGGAGCAACGATAATATATCAAAGGCCTCTGTCAATTATTAGTCGTCTCTTTAAATTGTTGAAATTATTTTGCCTTTCTATACATGTAGTACTTTGGAAATGTAACCTGCAGAAGCGGTTTCACTTTGCCTCAAACACCATAGCTTTTGTTTTTGCCAATACAACAATTCATTTCGATGAATGCACATTTTGCATCCCAAAAGCATAACAAAATATCCCTTACGACAGTAAACTTGGCAATGTTAAAGCCAACGAAGAAGTTAAGGCTGAGTTCAGATACCAAACATTTGATTGGGAATTAATAAAAACTTAGGCTGACCATAGGACAACATAATAACTGCCATATAATACGTCACAAGTATATGCAGAGTATATTTCCATATAAGAAAAATTCAGTATCTAAATCGAACCTGCCTGAAAGTTGAAATAGCAGCTAGGAGAATGACTGAGCCATTTCACATTGATTCATTAGGTTTGGTATCTGAACTGCACCCAATACTATTATCAAACAACTTACACTAATGATGCACCAACCACAAACTGTGGTGAAAATTTTGTTAATTAATTAAGCATTGTTTGAAAGTAAGTTCCTGTAGTAGTGTACTTGAATCTATGTTCTTCAAACACGTTTATCTACAGAACCAGATGGAAAATACTTCACAGTATGCTATAACAAATTAACTGCATGTTTAGACCTACTTTACAAGTCATATCGAACCACATAAAGCGTGCCATCCGCCAGTTCAAATGGAGAATACTACAAATTAATTAAAATGCTATAACAAATTAACTGCATGATTACACCTACTTTACAAGTGACACCGAACTGTATAAGGAGTGCCACCAGCCAGTTCAGATGGAAAATACTAAAACTACATGTGTAGTATACTATCATCATCACCATCATCACTATGACAAATTAACTGCATGGTTAGACCTACTTTACAAATTACATCGAACTGTATAAGGTGCGCCACCAGCCAGTTCAGATGGAAAATACTACAAATAATAAATTAGTGTACTACAATATGACAAATTCACTGCATGGTTAGACCGACTTTACAAATTATATTGAACTGTATGAGGCGCGCCACCCACCAGTTCAGATGAGAAATACTACAAATAATTAGTGTACTACAATATGACAAATTAACTGCATGGTTAGACCTACTTTACAAATTACATC
>NC_090874.1:49035162-49065162 GCF_036669935.1 Montipora foliosa | reverse complement strand
ACAACTTTTGTATTTCATCTATAATTTGCTCTTTTTTCTTGGGTTCCTGGCCACAAAGCACTAAAAGCATGATGTTGTGAGTTTTACCATATCCAATTAAAGCAGTGGAGCAATCATACAGAAAACTGCTCATTAAAACAAAAGTTTTAATCAAAATTCTCCAGGATGTCCTTTTTGTGCTGTTACCTTATGGGCTACATGTAGAAATTTGAGGTTTTATGGGGAGAAACTGAAAATATTGACAATATCAACTCTATCACAAAATGTTTGGTACAGCTCTCAACATGCACATGTATAGTAGCTGTATAATCTTCCATGAGAAATGCTAGTAATGCATGCGCATTGAGTACTTTAACATAGAATACCCGACAAGACAATTGGATTTTTTTGTAAAGGCTCACATACACCTGTACATGTACAGGTGTAACAAAATACAAGTGACAAATAACATGTGAGAAGCTTTGTATACCAATTGTCATAGGAAATACTGTAGTTTCATGTACATGTATCCTTGCACAAGCAATGTGGTGTGCAGTAGCAAGGTTTGGTGGAATAAGGCTGCATATCCAGTTATTATTTCACTGTCTTCCCTGTATTCTGATTCGTTACAATTATTTTTTGTGGCTTGGTATAAAAGGCTTTAGGTACTAAACATGTGACATTGTTTGGTCATGAGACACCAGTGAAGGTATACCATGTCATAGGAAAAAACAAGTGACAAGTACACTGTAACAAGTGAGATACCTTTTTATATCATGTCATATGAAATAGTTACAGTATATCCTTGCAAAAGCAATGTGGTGTGCAGTGGCAAGGTTTGGTGAATAGCTTGGTACAAAAAGCTTCAGATACTAAACATGTGACATTGTTTGGACATGAGACAACAGTGAAGGCATACGGTAACCATGTCAGGAAATTTGTATTCCACCAAACCTTGCCACTGCACACCACATCGCTTGTGAAAAGATATGTTATTATAGCATACCCGGGCCACTAATGTGTTCTAGGAAAGGTATTGTTTGAAGAACGAGGCATATAAAAATAAGTGGCAAATAAGGGGCTGGGTACAATAGAGTTCAGCTGTCACAGGGATGCAGAGATCCATATCATTCATACCCCTTTCCTTATCATTGGTATTGTTTTAAATGGCCTTAAATTAATAACGTGACGTGAAATTACTAAGGGAGTACGTCTGCAAAAGTAAAGACTGTCCTTGCAGAGGGAGGGATGTAAGATGCGAATCTCAATTCAATGAATCAGCAATCAAACGTGTCTTTTAGCATCGTTTGAAGAACGAGACTTAATACAATAGAGCCTATTCTTATTCAATGAGATGCAAATAAGTGGCGGGGTATTCTGAAATGTAGCCAAAGAAAGGATATTCTATACAAAATTTAAGGCATATACTTTCAGGTTATTATAAGTGAGGTGACCTACCGAAACTCTTTTGCTATTGGGCGCTTTAAGTCTTGAATCTTCCCGCTCTTTTGCTTAAATCCACATGTAGCTGTTCGGCCATCCTTGGTTCCAAACGTTCGTTGAACTCCGTTTGCTTTAGGAAGAAGGCCTCTATTTCTGCCATGGATTCTTCATCGATGATTAATGCTGCTGGCGTTGGTCGTAACTCTTTCTCGAACAACGTCTCTGAACTCCCAGATCAGAATCCAGTACGTACAGCTGTATGAGTCTAGATTCAACGGTTCCATGTCAAGCAGCTAGCGAAGTCTATTCTTGCTAGGTTTCTCTGGTCGCCTTGGAATTAGTGACACATTCATGACACTGGCGTGTGTTTGTGGCGAACTACTGTAAAACTACTAGGGCTGGTTCCCGACGTTATTTTTGAATGGTTGTTGCCCTTTCTTTCGGATTTTCGTCGATCCTTACTGCCATTTCACCCGTACAAATGTCAAGAAATCGCCGTATAAAACCTTGGTCGTCCGAAAACGAAAAGAAAGGAAAGAGCACATCGCCCGCGCGAATTTCAAACCGTCGATTTTCATCGTCACAAAACCTCGTTTCCAGGGTCTTTGCGGCGGGGTGATTCAAAATGGCGGACAATTGCCCCTGCGAAAAGATCCTGGGAACGAGGAAGGCCCAGGCATTTTGTTTACTATTGGTTGGTTTCGTTGTAGGACGTTGCCGCTGATGAAACTCAAAAGCTTACGAATACCAGTGCAGTTTTCGTTCAATAATATAACGGTTATGTAAAAATTGAAAGTTTCCCACAGCAGTAAAATGTGTAACAAATATCATATGCACCACAGCAGTAAAATGTGTAACAAATATCATATGCACATTGCCTATGACAACAAAACGAAGATGATGTAAATCACCATATTTGCTGCCAGGTAAATATGAATATTTATAGCAAGGAAATTTGCAAATTTACAACAAAGTCATATTCCGGCAATTCATTCCTTTTTGCTCCCATTGCAAAAGAGAGTAAATAAAATGCAAATGTACGTATTTTGATCCTTTGGTTTTGCGACATATTTGCTTGCATTTGCGGTTGAGGTCAAACTGCTATCTTTGCGGTGAAGTAAATATGAGCAAATCCGTGGAAACATTAAAGATTTGCATAGCACGAAAATGCCAAGCAAATAATTACATTTCCTTAACATTTGCACACAAATTCCTACAAAACAAACATTCAAGTTTGCGCAGGCTTTACCTGTCAAACCAAAGTTAAAGCAAATTTAGAGCCCTAAATTTGCCACACATTTGCTCAATTCGCAAACTCGAGTAAATCCATTTTTTCGTCCAGTGAAAGTGTTTTATTGTATTGTACTGTTTGGACTGAGACAGACGCTTATTAGAACGTAAACAGCGAGGCATTCTTCGGTCAAACTTGCTTTGAGACCAGGTCAGACACCATATGAAGCGATTTGTAAAATCATATAGTATTCTCTTTTCTTTCAGAAATGAACTCTATTTTAGTTTACGTTGGAAGTGAAATATTAGGGAACTACTTTCCATTCAGCTGGACAGTTAGCGGTCACATGCAACATGCAGATCTACTGTCAATGAACTTGATTGGAACTACAGTCTGGCTTATTACCTCTTATTACCTTTATTGTATTAAGTTCTTCGTGAAAATATAAATTATTCTGGCAATCTTAAAGATACTGCAGGTAATAACCTTTTTGTAGTCAAATTTATTTGGAGTCAAATTTATTACACAACGTAGTTTTGCAGCACCGGCTAAAAGCGTAATCAGCCAATCATATTTCAAAACAATGTGGCAACCGCGGGAAAATATGTAGCGTGTGAAAGCGCGGGAAAATATGTAACGTATAGCGAGCGCGGGAAAATATGTAGCGTATGGCAAGCGCGGGAAAATATGTAGCATGTGGCAAGCGCGGGGCCGGGGAAATATGTAGCGTGTGGCAAGTGGGGAAAATATGTAGCGTGTAGAAAGCGCGGGAAAGTAGTTTGATTCTTTTAAATATGTATTCTCCGGGACAGAGGTTCTCTTCTCTTTCTACTCGATGAGAGACGAGAGAGAAACCTTGTCTCTCACCGAGCAGAAAGACAAGATAGAAAGACAACCCTGTCTGGCAGGGTATAAGTATGCCGGCTTTTGAAGCTTGGAGCTTCAGTAGTCACAAAACCAGAGTCGTTGGAAAAAAAACTCCATCGAAGAGATTGAATATTGGCAGTTGCAGTTTGACTACTCCAACCAAGGCCGCCAAAGCAAATTCTTTGCAAATTGACCAATAGCGTCAGTGTTAAAACAACAAAAGTGCATGGTCTCAAGTTTTTTCTTCTTCTGTAGCGTCCAGCTTACTGATAGCGATCATTTGTCGGTATGCGTTTGTTAAATTCCAATGTTTTCATTCAGCATGTTGTACGGAATCGTTGGTTGGAATAGTCGCGCTGTCATAGCAATTGAACTGTAGATATTCATGAATTCAGTTGTACTCAATTCATTGCTTTGTAGTTTTCTTAACATAGAGCCAGGCCATATCACGTTTTGGTTTGTTTTATTGTCATAAAGAAATACGATTTTGTTTAAAGAGTACATTACTGTTTCTTTTATGCCTAATGACAGTGAATCATAGGTATTGGCAAAGCTTGAATCAAAGATAGTCGTCACTCTCTAGTAAATTCAGTGAAGAACCGAATTTAGTTGTATTATTAGAGTAGGGTTTTAAAATAATACTTAAGATAAACATTTAGTAGGTTTTTTTTTTCTTTCTTTCTTTTTTTTCTTTTTGGGAAGAAAATGTATATAAATTATTATTTTGATGTCAAGATCAATTAAACGTTTCTCAAAATGAAAGGTTGGCTACGTGTGTGCCAAAATAATGGCGCATAAATGTGCCGTGAAGAAGTTGATTTCCCCCTCTCCTCCCCAAAACTTATTCCTCGGTTGGTTTTCTAAATGCTACTCATGACCTCCGAGCCAAAGTTACGCATTTCCTCAGTTGTTTGTTGGTTAGTACATGTAACGTGACTCTTTTGTTACTTTAAATTTGTCTTTTTTTCAACATGTGCTGCACGATTCTGCGATTATTTATTATAGCACTACAGTGTTATGAACAAAAATAAAATCGAGAGCTAGGATTTGTACAGAAATCAATGACCTTGAAAATTCAAAATACGGTAAAAATTAGTCAACTTTTTGAAACAGCCCGAAGAGCATAAAAACAAAACAGAAGGCAAAAAGGTTATGAGTTTCACTTAATATTAATATTGCTTCAATTTTCATTCCAAAAAAAAGTCCCTTTTCCCAGTATTCTTTAACTATATCGGGCCTAGTCAGAGGAGGTTGGACAGCAGCGTGCAAGTCGTCATGGGAAATCAACATGGACGCCATTGATAGACAGGCCGCAGAGTCAACTTCGTTTAAGAGTTCCAGTTGCTTCTTCTTACATTGCTGTGACATGCTCAATTTATTTACTTTTTCTGTTCGAAGGCGGCTCTTTTTGATGATCAATGGGTTCGAGAAAAAATGCCTTTTGAAAGACGAATGTTCATTTTGCAACTGAGCGAGGAAATTAGATGCTCTAAAGTCGGCGTCAGTTCTATTAAAAAACCCAGTGTTGATTTTGAGGTAGGGTATAAATTTTCTTATTTTAGAATCATGCATTGTTGGAAATTTGTATGTATTTGAGGCTTGAGCCATCGTCTTTCTAAACTGTGTGAGAACAGATTTTCCTGGCTTAATTAATGCACAACATGTTTAGAGATCGTTCTTCTCATGTTGTAGTTTGACCCTCAAGAAAGCGACCAGGAGAGCATCCTCCTCAGAAACAGCCATTGCACAACCGCATCGAGCTCCAAAGGAAACTTTGTCAGTTGCTCCATATATTGTTAGATGTTGACAGGATGAATGTTGATGCAACTGTTCGTCTTTCCCAGAAACCTGGAACGGCTGGCCATGGAATATTTTTTGGTCAAACATTAAAGGATGACAAAGAGGAAAATGAGGACATTCGTGAAAAAGGAAATGTTTTATTGTTTGTCACATAATGGACTGGAAAACTGTAAAAAGTCTGTCCTTAAAATTAAGAATATAATTTTAGTTCACCATGTCACTGAAAGTTGCCCTTGGTAGACAGGTAGTTCAGGTATCGTAATGTTTCAGAACATATCTTATCATAAAATAAGTCACCAATGCTTACCTTCTGAAATAAGATATCATCCATTTGTTTTTTGGGGGTTCTTGTTCAGAGAAATGCTGCTTATCTTGTGAAGATAGCCCCCTGATAGTCAAATTGCTCACATGACCTGACAGTACTTACAGAAGTAGTGAAATTTCAGGAGATAAGAATGTGCTGTGCACGTTGGTGTTTTAAGGTATTGGTGGCGCTCACGACAAGCCAAGACAGGAATTTTTGAAAATGTCACAGAAAAATAAAAGCAAACTGTCAGGTCCAAGTGCAGCTGAGACCAGAGCTAACTAATGGCAAGGACAAAAATACCATAGCCATTGACTTGAACCATGGTAATGGATGGTTTCATTGTTACATTGTCAGAGAATTCACAGGTTTATTGCATACACTAATTGAAAATGAGAAATTGTTGACATACAGGTAACTGTCCACCACATCATGGTTTTTTTTTGTGTGCAAAAATTGGATATAACCCTTTAATTTCAATACTAAGAAAGGAAAAGTGGGAAAGTATGTTATGACAAGGTGCCACAGTGCTCAGTGAAATAATATTAAGAATTGCTTAAGATTGTCTTACAACTACTCGCTATCTGTATCTGTAACAATACTGTTGATGTTGTTTAATTTACTGGTATCAACTACTCATAAGTATAAAATCTATGAACAATTTTTTTATTGTACATGTACATTAAAATACTTTGCTGAGTCTCAAAGAAACTTAACTTTCCGTGGTAGACGTAGTGCGTAGTGCACTGTGAGTGCACTACACACTACGTCATCAGGTTATAAGACTGTAAAAACTGTATATCATTCAATATTTATTTATTTTTTGTTATCCATAAGGGAGGCTAACAAAATCTGCACCTTGCTTGGTTTGCATTTTTTGAGCATTAAAATAGAACTTTTGGTCCTTTTTTTTTTCTCACAGAAAGTCGAATATTTTGAGCTCACCCATTCAAATACTAACCCTGCCGGACAGAGTTTAACTGCAGTGAGATTTTGTCTTGGAAAGGTATCAGGCTTGTGGTGATATAGAAATTTCAAGGAACTTGAAAATGGTCAACATGTCAGCCTCAAATCAATGTTTCTCCAGTCTCTTTTATTTTCTTCAATCTTTCTGGGTTTAGTATTATACTAGTAACCACATGTCTTTTCAGGGGGGCTATTTACGTAAGACATCTACCATGGCACTACAATGATACACGGTACCAAAACAATATTGTGTATTGTTAGGGCTACATATTAGGCAAAGACAAGTTGAATCTCCTGAAAAACAAAATGCAGCTCAGTTGACAGTTATGGAATAAAGCACTGTGTTACTGCACGCAGTCTGAAGTCGCTCGTTTTCACTCCTTCCTCTCCCCATCTGATGTACCTCATTGGAAAGCTTGTTCTTGATGCCATTGCAACTGAGAAGCCCTTGATAACATGCATAAGTGGACTATGGAAAGATAAACATGCAGGTTTTCCTCTGCAAGAACTTATAGCAGTACCGATGTTTGGAGTATTAATTTTAACATTTCTTAGCACTGGCCAAAAAGTGAGCAGCAAACCAAGATGAACATTTCTGTTTAGGTAATTTGCTCATCACTTTATTACAATAAAAATTGGGTTTGCTAAGTTTGTTTTTTGTTAGTTATAAGTACCTGAAGATAAAATATAAGCAATTGATTCCTTCATGCTATCACAATAATGGCAGCACAAATATAATTTTGGTGTTTCACGTATGTATGGAAGCATGATACAGTATTGTTGTACTAATTATAACCCATCAACTAATCAAGTCGATTTAAAGTGACAATACTGTTTTGAGCCTTTTTGAACCCACATCAGCAGTTGTAATTTGGCACCATATCACAAATTTTAACACAAAATCTTATTTGATGAGCGAGTTCTGAATCTTAAAAGAAGAAGAAAAACCTTAAATAATCGAAACGTTTTTCTATCATGAACCACTCTCTCTTATCTCTTGTGGGGACAATTGACTGATCAACAAGAATACTTCATACACAACAATGGTTCTCCGGTTTTAGAGTGAAACAGGGTTTTCCTCGAGCTTGAACTGACTCTTGGTGCTTGTTTTGGGAGCTTCCCTTGCGTATCATCAGATGATATGTGCTGCCTCCTTGAGCTTCCATACATTTTCAGCAGCATTTAGCTCAGCAAAACATGAAAAATAGATCTTATCTGGCAACATTTTCCCCGTGTACTCTTCGAAAAGAGGTAACAATCCGCGCCATTATGTCATGCGAACACAACAAATCTTGCAATCCGTTTTGCTGTATTTCGACACCAATAACTCAAAATCCGTTGCGGGGGCAAGGGGGGGGGCGACCTATAAAATAGAAAACCCATTTGTTATGCTATATAGTGTTGCATAATTGAAGACTCTAAAGTGAACACAAAGCGAGAAATCGATTTCTAAAAAGGGCACACTCGAAGCGTGTCAACAAAACAATGCAATGTGGGACTTCGTAAAATATTATAAAAATGTACGATTAAAATTCGTCTTACCTTTAAATTGCCTTCATAGCAATGAAAAACAACTCCAATATGTTTAATCTGGCGCATTTATGGTGAATTATCGATAAACCAAAGCGAAAAAATGCCGAATTAACCGAGGGCTTCTGAGTTTCTCCATGGAACTTTTCGTCCGACATGAAGATCTGTATGAACGCTGCTCATTGGTCGAAATTTATCACGTGACAGCTGTCCAACTTCCTCTGCGGCCTAGTTAAGCATCTAATGAGAAAAGACAGATGACCTCCCGTGTATTCAAGTTGAAATTTTCACTGAGAGATTAAAGCTTATATATTGAACCTTGAGCGCTTGGAGTAGAACATAACAATAAATAAAAATTGAACGATAAAGAGATTCAAAATCAGAAAAAGATGTTTCAGTATTTTAATTATAAAGGTATGTAAAATGCCCGATAATTTTGGTTTTCCTAGCTCTAGCCGAAAAAACATACCATTTTCGATATCGTGGGGAAAGTCCCTCGATACAGCTTACGCTATTTATTCAAATGCAAATACGACGAATTCCGATGGAGATATCTGAGTGACTAATCCCGCGTTTAAATATATTTCGTAACGTAAAAGATTGTACTCAATCTAAGATACACGGTACACCACAAAACGAAGTCGAACGTTCCACATACAGGACTGCGAAACAATACTACTACAATACTACAGGAGCTCCAATATCTCGCGGAATTTTGACGCATCAGGTCTCACAAGCCATACCGAGAAACGATGACTGGAAGAAGTCGAGGTATGATGATTAGAAGGAGTCGAGCCAAGGCCAAAAAAGATGGCAAGGGGAAAAGAGCTTTTACACTGCTTCGACAATTGCTAAAAAGGTATGTAACTTGCGTGATACAATGAACGAGAGTATTTCTGCTCGAAATACGAGTGGCGACATTTAATCAATGTTTTGATGCGTAGCTGTACGGCTGGTAAATATGAATTGCAGATTAAGTTCTAGAAAACACGCTGTTCGGTTGCTGCGGATAAAAGAAACGATATAACAATTTAAGTCCACACGAATTGTTTGTGTGCATGTAGGGAATCCCATGTGTGCATGTAGGGAATCCCATGGCATGATGTCATGGGATTTTTCGAGGAACCGCGATCATAAAAATATTTGAAAACATTCTGTTTCAACACATCTTGTTTTTACGTATTCATCTATCTGATTTCTGGAAGAGTGTTCAATTTTGTAGTTATCGGCTGTGCATCCTGTTAGTGCACAATTCAAGATAAAGCAAAAACGATATGACCAAACAATAAGTCAAGATACGCTGCGCAGTAAAGGAGAACATTGCATATAAAATTTATTTATAGAGCGTTTTGCTCTTCGATCAGTGAGTGTCGAAAAGTAATTGGAACTACATTACTATGCTTCACTATTCGCTTAAAAAAAGTCGCGCCACTTTTTCATCCAATCAGAAGTAAAAC
The DNA here is from genome assembly GCF_036669935.1 of Montipora foliosa. Classification (NCBI taxonomy): domain Eukaryota; kingdom Metazoa; phylum Cnidaria; class Anthozoa; order Scleractinia; family Acroporidae; genus Montipora; species Montipora foliosa. Next base: position 49,055,585 of record NC_090874.1, on the reverse strand, counting down.
CAAAATCAACTGTAACTTACAAGTTTCTCCCTCTTCGCGCCAGCCACATGTCATCAGTTTAAGTTATGATTGGTTCATTGGATCGTCTGTGTCCTTTGTGGTTGGCTAGAGTTACATATAATATTGGTTTTGGTTCTACAGCAGTCAATGGAATATTGATCTAGGCTGAAAACAGGGTGTTAGTAAACAGAGTAACGCAGTAACGGAGTAACGAGAAAACGGGTAACCAAGGTGAAAATTTCGAAGTTTAAAATCTCCAAAGTCCCTTAAAAAGGGTTATAAATATCGATTGAATGAGATAGAAACTAAGGGAAGCAAGTTTGACAAGCCGCGAAAAGAAATTACTTGGCTATGATTTTGATTTATGAAACGACCTTCTTTATTATTCCATATACTTGATACCGCGCCGAATGAAGGACCCAGATAATATACATTTTTTCTTTCTAACGGCAAGGTTTTAAAAATTATACGCAAGGCGGCTTAGGTCTAAAACTCAATTTAAAAGAGGCCCATGTCAAGACTTAGTAGATGCGCGCTGGCCTCATGGTGAGTACGCTCGCCTCCGGATCGATAGGTCACATGATAGGTCCAGGGTGATAAGCAGCTTAAGAAACAACGACGGCGACGCTGAGGACGACGCCTAGTCAAAGCACAGGCGGCCCAAGCTCAAAATGTTAGGAGTTACCTTTTTTTCACTTTTATGCGAACGTTCAGTGTAACGTGACATATGGCATATACTATATTACATAACGACGAATTTAACTACGCGAAACGTGACTCCCGCCTTGCAGCATATGGAGTGTTGTGTTACAACGGTTTGAATTTATAAAGGTCTGTATGAGAACGCAACGGCTTTGCTAGAAAAGTCAATTATTCTTATGTTTTGTTAACAAAGTCTACTTACCCTGTTGCCGAGTTGTATTCCTTGTTGTTTGTCAGCTCTTCAGGCCGATCTAACGCGATTTCGGCGAGTTATCGATATCGTTCTGTGGGTTACAACTACTAAAAATAAGACAAGGCTGGACACTCATTTCCGGAGTGACCGCCGCTCTAGGCGAATAAATCCATCGAAAATAACCCTGCCGACTCAATTCCTTCGGAGAATCGAAGAGGGGATGTTGAAGCTTCATGTCAGTTCACTCGCTACGCAATTCCGTCCGCAACGCCTTCGCTACGATACATTTATTTGGAGATTTCGTCGCTCGCAACTTCGAAAACAGCTTCGTCCATGGATATAGGACACTCTCGCGGTTGGCAAAGTACGCTGGGTGACTATAATTAGCCCAACCAGGGGTAGGCAGCAACGATTTGTCAACACTCCCGGGTTTGATTTGCGTGTGTACAAATCGTTGCTGCCTACCCCTGGTCGGGCTAATTATAGTCACCCAGCGTACATTGCCAACCGCGAGAGTGTCCCATATCCATGGACGAGGCTGTTTTCGAAGTTGCTAGACTTTCGAAAAGTCCCTCGTCTAGATACGTGCGGAACGAAGGACTTTTCATACTTGATTGGCGCCAATTTAGCGACCCAAAAACGGGTCGCTGAGCTAGGCCAATCAGAGTAGTCCTCGTGGACCCCAGGGGATAGAGTTGTCAATCAAAATTTGCCACACGCAGTGAAGCGTGATTTTCAAACATGCTACTAAGGCCACCGGATATTCCAAATTACGCGACCATCAGAGGAAAATAATTGAAGAATATCTGTCTTGCATAGATCTGTTTGTGTCTTCTCCAACCGTAGCTGGGAAAAGTCTGACCTTTGAACTAGTCCCATACGCTTATGGTCGTTTACTTGGAGCGGGTGGCAATGCTATCGTCTTCGTAATTCTTCCACTGATTTCACTCACGAGAGATTTGGTCTCTAGCCGGTCGCTATTTAGGAGACAACACATTTAAAATCTTAAGTATAAACGGGTGTCTGGAAGTCCCGAGGCGATTCTCAACGACTATCAACACATTTTTCGTCGAATGGAACAAAAAATTTTAAAATGCATGTGTATTCATCGACGAGAGTCATTGCATCGCTAAAGATGGTAAGCTTAAATTTCACTAAGATGTATCTTTTAATCCCGGTCTAGTACGTCTCCTACACCAGAAGCGTACCTGATCTTTCATGAGTGAAATCAATTGACTTTCTTGACGATTCGAAGCTTTTCCTTACTTGCTAATTTTTCGAATATATTAGTCTTTCGCTTCTATCAGCACAAATCACAGCACAAGTGTTGGTCCAGAAAATACCACTGGAGATCTCCTTTTCAAGCGGCGACTCGAGATTGAAAAAAAGCTTTCGTTTTATTTCATCTTTGTTTCTGATACCTTTAGCACAAAGTTAACAAATTTCCTCTTTCGATTTCGTAGAAACAAACATGTTCGACTGTTTTCATCGGATGGCGCCGTCAAGTTCAGGGCTTGCGAATGACGTCATCCTCTTATTGGCGCGAGACGCAAATGAAAACTTTGCAAGCGAGACAAGTCGACCTCTCGCGACTTCGGCGCTCGCTCATTCACTTCGCGTACGAAAAATCACGATTCGCTCGCCGAAACATTTTCTTCTGGGGTTATCGTGAGGTCGACTTGTGGCAAGTCTACGAAGTTGCGAGCGACGAAATCTCCAAATAAATGTATCGTAGCGAAGGCGTTGCGGACGAAATTGCGTAGCGAGTGAACTGACATGAAGTTTCAACATCTCCTCTTCGATTCTCCGAAGGAATTGAGTCGGCAGGGTTATTTTCGATGGATTTATTCGCTTGGAGCGGCGGGCACTCCGGAAATGAGTGTTCAGCCTTGTCTTTCTTTTAGTAGTGGAAACCCACAGAACGATAACTCGCCGAAATCGCGTTAGATCGGCCTGAAGAGCTGACAAACAAGGAATACAACTCGGCAACAGGGTAAGTAGACTTTGTTAACAAAACATAAGAATAATTGACTTTTCTAGCAAAGCCGTTGCGTTCTCATACAGACCTTTATAAATTCAAACCGTTGTAACACAACACCTCCATATGCTGCAAGGCGGGAGTCACGTTTCGCGTAGTCAAATTCGTCGATATGTAATATAGTTTATTACACATAACACGAGAATTTCATTCCATAAAGCTCATTTGTACAAATCTATACGCTTTATTTTCACATGTGAAAAAAGCCTATACAGCCAATCAGAATTGCGTACAGCTATTTCACATGTGAAAGTATAACCAATCAACGATAGCGTAAAGGCGTTTCCATGCCAATCACTCGTGCATCTCGTGCAAATCGTGCAAATCGTACTTTGTTATTGAATTAAATTAAATTTGCATTTGGTTCTATTGTTAGTGAGTTTTTGTTTATAATTCGCGTTCAGAAAACTATTTTAATGAAAATTCTCATGTTATGTGTAATAAACAGTTTACGACATAGAAAGTGCTTTGTACGGGGTTTATTCACTCGTTGTTTGTGTCAAAAACCCTCACTCGCTCGTTCCTCGCTCGTTCGGGTTTTTGACACAAACAACTCGTGCATAAAACCCCGTACGGCGCACTTTCTATGAAGTAATCTATTTATATGCCATATGTCACGTTACACTGAACGTTCGCGTAAAAGTGAAAAAAAGGTAACTCCAACCATATTTTGAGCTTGGGAGGCCTGTGGTCAAAGAGGAATTTATATTTTCCCTGCGAAATTCGCAATTCTCAAGACCTGTTCAGTACGCCAATGGCTCTAAAAACGTGCTCAGGCTAAATATGCAATGACAGGGTTCAATTTCAAATGGAAATACGAAAAAATAGCCGTCGTCGTTCGCGTTCCCCAGACTACGCAGCACTTAGTCATTTCACGTTCTTGTTTTGCTGTGGACGGCAAAGAAATGTACAAAGATTAACAGCTATTGTTTTGCTCATTAAACCTCTTGCGTGGTGTGGCCGTTCTTAATTGTTGCCGTCGTCGTCGTGGTTTTCTTAAGCACCCTTTGTGTTGCGTTCTTAGGCAGTTAACTCTTACAGTGCCTCTCTCCACCCAGGTGTACAAATGGGTACCCGCGAATTTAATGCTGGGGGTAACTCTGCGATGGACTAGCATCCCATCCAGCGGGGAGTAGAAATATGATTAGTCGGTTCATGCTACAGAAACCGGGATACGCTCCGGCCTTGCTCGTATCCAGACTTTGTCCAGACCTTTACCACGACTATTGTGGCGGATCATCATTGAAAGTTTTCAATACCTGAAATTTGATACTCAGAAATCATATAGCAGATGCATCAGTCACTAGCCCGGCCAATTGGCCGCGATCTGGAAAATTTTAACTTTACGTGGCGACTCCTTGATTTTCTCTTTTGAATTTCGAGGTAACCGGGCTGAATATTTCCATGAGATTAGATGCCAAGTTTCGTCCCGATGACAATGTTTCTTTTATGATGTAAATTAACAACTTCGTCCTCTCATACCAGGCAGAGGAACTAATTAACGGGCCTTTATGGAGTATTCTGACGAACACTTGAACTTCTTCCGGATATGCGACATTACAGCGAACATTATCACAGAGGGGCTTAGGACAGTCTTCAAACAAGAGTGGGATAAGAAATACATGGGATCTTTGGGAGAATGGGAGGACACTTTGAAGAACGGAAAAGACTTTGAGAGACAAGAACCACCAGCAAGTCAAAAGAAAAATGCGAGGTTGCTAAATATCATGGTAAATGGTAACCGCAAGGAATGGGACTGTACAGCGCTGTTTTTTGGAATCCTTTTCTCCAGTAGTATTGGGAAATTTCTCAGTCCTACACTATACAACCACGTAGACGACCTTCGACTATTCCGTAATGAAATTTTTGCTCATGTCTCCAAGGGTATTATCTCTGAAATCGACTTCAAATCTATGATCGGAAGAGTAGAAGCAGCGTTCCTGGGGTTAAGTCTTCCTGTCGGGGATATCAAAGCAGTTGCTAATCAGAAGAGCTTCCCTATAAAGGAATCGAGGATTCTTAAGGATCAACTAGTCAAAGAGCAAGAGGAGGTTAGAGCCTTGCAAGAAAAGTCAAATGCTCTCGAAGAGGAACTCAAATCTAATCCCAAGACGTTCCTAGGCAACCTTCCTACGAAACCCTCTCATGCAATTCAGCAACGCCTCTGTGAAGTGTCGATGATCCTCAAACAAATGGAAGAACTCAAGAAGAACAGCGATGGAGAAATCTCCACAACATATCTGTCGGGTAATCCTGGCTGTGGCAAGAGTCAAATTGCAAGAATGGTTGGGGAAGCATTTTACAAACAGGTTTCCCACAGTAATCTTGTTTTTGTTGCCACTTTAAATGCCGAGACTCTGGAGACGTTATTCAATTCATATGACAGCCTAAGTAGAGCCCTCGGTTGTACCGAATTTGCTGTTGCTAGAATAACGACATCAAAGGATTCCATACAAGAAAAGCTGGAACAGTTTCAGAGATTAGTTACTCCGAAAATGAAAGAGTTTTCGACATGGCTCCTCATAATTGACAATGTCGTTAACCTCCAAGCTGTCCGACGATTCTGGCCAACTTGTGGATGTAAACAGTACGGCAATGGACAAATCCTTGTTACAACCCAAGACAGTAGTACCATTCCTGACAATGGATCTCGTTGCCACTGTATCTCTCTTTGGGGAGGCATGGATCCTGATGATGCTGTGAGTCTTCTTACAAGCGTCTCGCAGATGCCAAATCAAGCAAACGTGCAGGATGTTGCCAAGGCTTTAGATTACCAGCCTCTGGCACTGGCCTGTGCTGCTTGGTACGTTTATAGTGTGCGCTCCCGTGGATCATCTCACTTCAACTGGGAGACATATCTAGATAAACTAAACCGTGGAAAGGAAGAGACCATGGGCGAGATCAAGAAGAAATGCGACAGTGGCTACACAAAGTCAATGCCTGTTGCCGTGCGAATGGCTGTAGAAAGAGAAGTCGTTAATGAAGACGTTTTACTTCATACATTTCAGTTCATTTCCATCTGCGCTCCTGGACCGATTCCACTGGAAGTTGCTGTCAAATTCGTCGCAAAGCGAACGCCTGACTTGGACGAGGAGGAAATCATCGCAAAAATAATGGAGTCAAGTCTAGTGCATATTTCTTGTAAGAAAGAGGGTGAACAGACTTTGTGCCTTCACCAAGTTTTGTACCGGATTATAAGAAGTAATGAGAAAGTCTGCATCCAACCAGGAAAGGAAATTGAGGTGATTTCAGCAGCACTCGGCTCTGTTCAGAGTCTCACGGTGGAAGATAGCTCGACTTCAAAAATTTTCGTTGAGCATTTGAACGCTGTCCTATCACATGTCATTTCGTTCCACCTCTCCAAAAGCGATTTTTATACTCGTCTCATCGAAGTTACCCCTCTTGCTGAATTCTTTGAGTACTTTGTTTCTTGTGCGTCCATGTGCCTTAAATATGGTAAAATGTCAACCGTAAAGCAATGCGTAAAGATTGGAGTTGACGTAATTGAGGGAGGCGTCAGTGTCGACGAGATAACATCGTCTCTTTTACTTTTCTTTTGTGGAAAGGCTCTGATTGACCTGAGTGAATATGTTCGTGCTATAAAGTACCTAGAAATGTCACTGGCGATGAGACGTCGGATTTGTGGAAATAGACACAAAGCTGTGGCAGAATGTTTACGTCATTTAGGGCGTGTGAGCTTTAATTTCTCGCGCAATGATGATGCAACGAAGTTTTTCCACGAGGCACTCTCTATTTTCCGTGAGATATGTGGAGAAAAAAGTGGTGAAGTGGCGGAATGTTTGGTCGGTTTGGGAAATGTAAAGGGAAACCTTTGCTACCACGCCCAGGCAACGCAATACTTCCAGGAAGCATTGTCCATCTCCCGTGAACTTTTTGGCACAAAACATTTGATAGTGGCACGATGCTTGCATAACTTAGGAGTCACAAGCATCGATTGTGGTCGCTATGACGACGCGGGGAGATTTCTCGAAGAGGCACTCGCTATCCAACTGGAAATTTGTGGAGAAAAGCAAGAACAGGTGGCAATTTCTTTGACCAATTTAGGGAGGCTCCACCTCAAGTGCTCACGTTTTGAAAAAGCGAGGCATTTCATGGAGAGAGCCCTAAACATTAGACGTGATATTGGTAACCAGTTGCGTGTGGGGCGGAATCTGTACCATCTCGGTAGTCTGATTGAAAAGGAGGGTAAAACAAATGCGGCTGCAGATTATTACAGTCGTGCACTTGAAACGATTCGACGTTACAACCTTCCCGAAAATCATCTCTACGTTAGAGAGGCCGTTGAAGCCCTTCAACGAATAAAGGAGGCTAAAGAGGCACAAAGCACAACAGCGAGCTGCATGCCTCTGTCCAGAAAGAGGAAAGCCGAGGATTCGACTTCAAACATAAAGTCACAACATCCTCCACAAGTTATTAAATGCTAAACTCAGCTGATCCATCAAGTGTGTGCCAACCTTACTTCAAGCGAACCGTACGCACATTCACGTGTTCGCATCATGGGCAGATGGACCTAACCTGTAGTTACAGTGGAAAGGGTCGGAAGGCTAGCCTCCAAAGAATTCATAGACCGTTTTCGCTGTGACGTCACACGCGTAAGTGTTTCTTAGAGGGAAGCGTAGAAGGAAAGAGTTTGACAAGACTTCTGGTAGCTGTAGAGAAGATCACAGCGCATTATTTTCTAAAGCTACCAGAAGTCTATGCGAGCGTTTCTACAATAACTGTCTATTCTTGTGTGTAGTGCTAGTGTTGTAATTTTGATCAATTTCTTAGTTGAAGATTAAATATTTCGTCGATGGACTTGTTTGAGCTTTTAGTGAGCATGAAGTAACATTTTTACACTTATTTCCAAATTAGCACTTCGTTTTAGAAGCTGCCGAAAAAGTGATAATTATGGAGCTTTTCACTTTGCTGGTGCAAGGGCTCAAAATATCCCTGTTCGCCTTTAATGTATATACGATACTTTTGTACACTTGGCAATCAGAAATGAAATGCCTTAACTTCATTTAGGTATTCGGTCCTACATTCCTCGTACTTAATCTCGTGTTGTAGGTCCGCACTGTCAGTTGCGAACCAAGTTTTACCCCTTCTGTTTATGGCCCAAGCACGATGCGCGCGGGCCATCAATAGATGGAGGGGAGCATAAGGATCCATAATCTAAGACTGATTTGAAAATGTTTGAAATTCAAAAATGGCGAATCCAAGACAAAAGGCATTTCAAAGTGTGTGACGTTACTTTGGGATAATGAGACATCATGATTGAACAATGAGGCAGCAAACCGTGTAAAAGATAAATAAACCAAATGCATTTTAAATGTCACAATAAAATACAAAACATGAAACTATTTTAAAAATTTTGCCTAAGTAACATATACACTTTGCATATTAGGTCCGATTATTTAAAATGAGTCTGGGCTGGGTTAAAGAGGTCCGTGTTCTAATATACACTGGGATTTAGCCTGGAGTTCTTTTTATCTATAAAGGCGTTTATTGTAAGTTATGTCTAGCTGGAGTTTAGCTGTGGACTATCAAACAATGGCAAATTAGACCTGTTCCCCAGTACATTTAAACGTCATTTAGCCATTAACGCTTATTGGGAACAAACGGAAAAACGTATTTCTTGTGTTTTGTTTCTATGCCCTTCCACAATCTCACAGCTGTTTGATGGTGATACTTGAACTCCCATTTCGTTTTCCGTACAATAAATGCTTGAGTCCAGTTTACGAAAACAAGAAAACTCCAGTTCTGTACAACATTGTGAAAACAAACTTTTCGTTAACAGAAAGCAATATCCCCAGAAGAGTGTCGTGGCCGTTGTTAAGGAAAACAAGAAGGCTTCTCGTGACTGAGTACCCTCCAGGTACAAAGCCTTTCCTCACACAAATATATCCATAGCCTTAAGGTGAAACAAGAAGAAGACTGTGTTGCGCAAAGTTTGTATTGGCTAGATGGACCACACTTTAACCCCATCTCCCCAAACAGGCTTAATTAATGACCATTAATGAGTTAAGAATTCAACAAGGAATCAAAATCCTGTTAAACCCCGCAAAACGGTATCAACTCAAGGGAAGGGGAGATGAAGCAATTGGGAGTTTTCACTCGGAGGAACGGTTGACTTCGAATGATGCGAGCAACCGCGACCACTCACGAGGCCAAGGAACTGATCGATCTCAATAATGTTAGCTTTTATTGAGGACATAAAAAAACACTTCTCGAGAATATTCTGATTCATTGGAAACTGACCACAAAAAAAAGGTCGGCTATTTCTCAAGTTTGAGGGTTTTTTTCGGTAAAACTACCGGGTTCAAGAAACACTAGAGCAATTTTATTTTCATCTGCATTTTGAACGCTTCAGTAATTAAATAGTTTTTTCGGTCTTGACATTTGTACAACACTTTTCCCGAGGGAAAGCACTAAAATTATGGCTTTATACATAAAGGAACGTATGTCAATTAATCCCCGTAAGCGGCTTGCCAGTAGAATCGAAGTTTCCGATAAACAAATGTTGGAGACATAAGAAAAAAAATCATGTACAAATGATGTTTTCTCGCATATTTCCAACGGTGTTTGCGTTAAATAATAAATCCGACCCTTATATTGGTGAACTCTATGAAAAAACGTCGGATTTTGCGCATTGATGTAGCCGTAAAACAAGAACCAAAGTATAACCTTAGGGAGGCTCGAAAGGGTTTATGAAGAAGAACTTGAGTTATTTATGAAAACACTGTTAGGAGATGAAAAAACATTCCACTACTGAGATCACTTTTTTCTAAATTTCCTTTAATAATGTGCCGGATGAAACTTAACTTACTTGTATGCAAATAATTAGTGTGAGTCAACGAGCTAAGTTTCGAAATATTGCTTAGAAAGACTTCTAACCGCAGTTGCCCGTTTTCATTCAGCGGCTGACATGACGTGTGTGGCATACACGCACGCGCTCAGCGCTAGCTGAAAACCCTCTCGAGCCTCCTTATCCAATAGCAGGTGAGGATAATTGGCCACTCGTGACAAAAAACAAATAAGCGTAAGCGCAGGAAAATTCGAGCAAGCACGTCACAAATAGTTTTGTTTTCATCAATCGCGCGAAACAATAGCAACTGACCCCGATCCATTGAACTCTCTGTTGAAAACCACCTCTAATGACAAAAAGGAATAACATGAAAAGAAAGCCCAAGAGTGTAAAGAAAATCAGGAAAACGTACAAAAAGGGGACACTTCGAATAATCTATATAATAAAACTTACGTACCCAACAACTTCCATGACAGAAATTAGAGCCGTATACTAGTTGGAGTATTTTCAGTTCAAATAAAACATTTTCTGTTCCGGTCACTAATTCTTCGACTTTATCACGAACCACCTTACATTACATTGATTTGCACGAATTAGAGATATTCGTTACACAGTTTACCCGGCAAGCCGTGAGTGTAACCTCACGGTGGTTTTGGTGGCGCCATTTTTCTTCTAGGTGCCCCATAACCCCTCTTTTTCTTATTATAACCAATGGGTACTTCCCACACCTTTCGTGGTATGTTAAGATAGTACGTGAACACGAAAGCCCGGCTTACACTCTGACCGCAGCGACTATTCTTCAAGTTCTGCAGTCTTTCCACGTTGATTTCCCTCCGTTTTAACAATAGCGCTTTTCGTCGAGCGGCGACTTCAGCAGAGCGCATTCGCGCCAATGCTTCCAATCTGCGCGCCATTTCAATCCTTCTCTGCTCCTCGCGAATTCGCTTCTGTTCTTCTTCTTCGCGTTTGCGCTTTTCTTCTTCCATTCGCTGCCGTTCCTCCTCCTCTCTCCTAAGTCTTTCTTCTTCTTCTTGACGCAGCTTAGCCTCCTGCATTTCCGCTATCTTTCGCATCTGTTCGCGGTACTCTCGCTCTTCTTGTATCCGTCGTAATTCTTCTTCTGCCTCGCGTATTTTTGCCTCCTCAAGTGTTCGCTCCTCCTCCTCTTCTTGCAGCGCTAGAAGCCTTTCTTCTTCATTCCTCTGCTCTTCTTCAAAGCGCTCCAACTCTTCTTTCCGCCGCCTTGCTTCTTCAATTTCTGCCATTCTTCTCTCGTGATCCATTCGTCGCTGTTCAAGTTCTTTCTCTCGCTCTTTTAATTCCTCTTCACGTTTCTTCTTTTCTTCGCGTTTCTTCTGAACTTCAATTCTTCTTCTTTCCGCTTCTGCCGCTCTCCTCGATTCTCGTTCCTCGCGCGCCCTTTTCTTTGCTTCTTTTAGCTTCTCTAAAGCTTCCTGTTCCTGTTTTCTAGCTTCTTCTTCCTCAGCCAATCTTTTCAGCTTTTCTTCTTCAACATTCCTTTGCTTTTCTTCCGACTCTGCCTTGGCTTTTGCTGCTTCCTCTTCTCGTTCCTTCAATAGTCGCATTTCTTCCTCTTTCAACTTCTTCTCCTCTTCCTGTCTTTTTCTCTCCTGCCTCCGTTGATCCGCTCGTATCTTGGCTTGTTCCTTCTTCGAAGGCTTCTTTGGTTTGGATGGCGCATGCGCATCTTTCTGTTCCGGTGGAACCTTCTTCGCCAAGTGGGGAATTTCTAACGTGTGTCCAGACTCGCGCCTTTTCACTTGCTTATGGTCAACCAAAGCGCCAGCTGGCTCTTCAGGAGCGGAAGTCACATCACTCTTACTCTGCTCTTGAATAAATTGACGCAGTTCATCGTCCATTCCCTCTAGCATTTCCGGTGTGTTGAACGCTTCAAAATCAATGTTTTTCGGGTCAATCTTGTTTTCCTTCTTTGCAGAATTTGAACGTTTTCCGGATTTCTTTTTTAATTCAGGTTTCTACAATAAAAACAAAAATTGGTTCAATTTGAGTTTTAGTTTTCCTCAAAAATAGAATTGGCATGTGGATTCTGTATTGCTCTCTTTTCGCACGCACCGGTCTCTCACCGGTCTCTCACTTGCCCCCACGCGTAGCAATCTCTTGAAGTGCGGGAATCGAGGGCAAATGACAGGTACACGAACCAAGCAAGAGAAAAGAAACATATCCTACACACCGACGTTAAATACCTAAAACTCGTACTAAAATCAACAAGAAATCACGTGGTATATGGGGCCACTGCATGAAAAAGTAATACAAAAGGACAATAAATGACGATTTGACGTCACCTCTGTTTAATTTTCTCCTCTTCTAAGCGTTCTAAATTGAAAAGACTCGAGTCGAACAAACACAGACGCAGATGTTAATTTGTTAATAACAAGCGAGGACTAGAAAAGGCAAGCTTTAAAACCAATAAAAGAACAAGTTGGCCGTGTCAGAGGGCCTCCTTTTAACGAATACAACCAACCATTCTCACAGTCATACCTTTTCTTGCGGTTTGCTGGGACCTTTGTTTCTTGCCGTCATAGCTACGAGGTCCGACAAGTCATTTTTCTTTTGCTCATCAGCCACTGGTCTGACTCTAGTGACCAGTCCCTGTGAGGCAGACTCGGCGTCCTCGCCCTCTTTACCAATCCCCTCCAACTCAAGCTTGCCACGTTTGGGCGGCGCTTCTTGCTTTGAAAGTAAACTGGTGACCATCTTACGGCGGGCCTCCCTTTCTTCATCTGTTGGTTCTTTCACGTTTTTACCCTTGTCAATATCTTTCATCACGCTTAGTCTCGGTACCTCCGGCTTTAAGTCACTTTTTCTTTTTTCATCTTTACCACCCGCTAAACCTTTGCGCTTTTCGCTTAAACTTGACAATTGCGATTTAGACTCTTTGTTTATAGGAGCCTCTGCAACTTCGGTAGTCAAACTTATTATCGACTCTGTCAGTTCCATTTCTGAAGCACTTGCCTCTTCTGTTACATTAGAAGCATTTTCAATTTCTCTTTCCTCGTTACCAGTCTCTGATCCCTGTCTGCTTCGCGCGGATCGCTCGCGAATCTGAGGTTGTTTCCCAGACGCTATGTAATCCCTCACTGATTCACCGACATCGACCGGAATATTTCTTTGTTCCTCAGTTACTGGGGTCGAAGGACGGGACTTCTCGATGTCAATTAGTTCTTTGTAGGGCGAGAGAGGTCGGCCATCACGCACCTGCGAAAAAAATATTGCATGAATTAAAGAAAAGAAAGCACCCATGATCACAGACGAGATATAAGTCACCCATACGAGCTTGAAAATAATCACAACAAACTTTTCATAGATGAGATTATATACTCAGGCACGCAAAACTCCATCGCGTTGTGGATACCGCCTAGCTGTTTGCCTCATTTGCCTCGTAAATCTTCTTTTCGTGTTTCCGAATCTTGATTCTTGGTAGAATATAGAGGGATGATTAAATGCAGTTATACACGCGACACGATTACGGAGCAACAAGAGCGCGACCACAGATACACCGTATTCCATACAACTGGCCTTACATTGAAAAAAAACCAAATTTCATACTTTCGAACTTTGCGTTAATCTTCGCGTTTAACGGAGCTCAGAGGTCTTTTTCCGAATGGGATGTTTAATATCAGGGGCACCCAACGAGAATATAGTTCAAAACCACTTAAACATAGCATTGTTGTGTAAACGTATTTTAGTATTTAAACGGTTGATATAGGCATATTTTTAACCCCTAAAAATTTTTCATCTGTTCGGATTTCCTAGCTGAAACTCTAGTGATCCGAAAATTATAGGGATTAAAACTTACCTAAGGCTCCCGAAAATTCTAGGTGACCTTTTTAGGGTAAAAATCCGTTAAAAATGGGCAATTATACCATTTTTCAGATATTCGAAAATCCTAGGAGAGGCAGGCAAGCAAGAAATGTTACAACAAATGTTCCGAAAATTCTAGATCTCAAATCGCCTTCCGAACAGATATTTTCCGAAAATTGACGTTGGGTGCCCTGTAATATCACTGAAACGGTCCAGCCTAGAGTCTCAGTAAACGAGCGGGGAGTTTTCGACTTAATCCCTACCCATATTACGATGTAAGTATGCGAGCAACAGAAAGCAACTTTATTGTGCTCAGTTAAAGAGAATGAAGCCTAAATTAAGCCAATAGAAGGTTAGGGCTAGCTTTGGCTATTGGTTTTTCTCACACTCACCGTTCCTTCGACTTCTGATCCAGTCTCTGTCAACAATTCCTTGTGAAGTATTTGGTCAGCTTTGATCGGTGCAGGAGAACTGGCACAAGCGACCTCTGTAAGAGGACCGTCGTTTTCATCTGAAGCACAAAAGAAGAAAATCAAAAACTCTTTAGGAAGAGGTGAATATTATAAGACGTTCCCCAGTTTTGAAGTGTCAACGTCAGAGGAATCATCCCTTTGAAATGACGAATGAATGGGACTTTTCCGACCTCATGACAGCCTCTCCTTTTGAGGTGAATCCAAGAGCAAAAACTTTTGTAATGTTAATATGTTCTACGCTTTATGCAAATGATATAAACTATAGGGAAGATATCGATGACGTCAACTATTGTCATTAATGTGCCAACCAGAGCCTCATTGGCTGTCGAAACAAAAGGTCTTTTGTTCCTGTGGTTGGCAAATTTGAATAACAAAAGCAATGTTTGTAAACAGATAGTTTCCCTACAGGAAGAGGAAAACGTTTCCGAAACATAAAAGCTCTTTTTCAAAGGATACCAAGAGCAAAGACACTTCTGCAAAAACATCGTCATACAAAAGACTCCTGATTATAACTCAGTGGGCTTGAAAAAAAAGGGCTGAACAGAATTCAGAAATGCTCTATAATAAACAGTGATCAAACGATTGGAAAATAAAGCTTGAAAGAAAAAAAAACAGGTTTCCATCGGTCAATTAAGAAAATCCCTTAAAAGGTTATGTCATGATGTTTTGGTAAAATACGGTAAAACACTCACAGATATCTCAAAAATTGATAGAAACCTCATAAATGTGACTGTTAAAAATATAACAAGGATGGAAATGGATGGCAATTTTAAAAAAATTGGGCCACTTTTTGTCGTTTTAACTTCACGCTTCCCTTTTAACACAAGCTTACGTTATCCGTTTGTATGACGATTGGGCAAATTATAAAATAAATATATGGAAATTATATCGAACATATTATCTCCAAACGGATGCTACTTTGAAATTAGGAATTAACATGTAAAAACAATACGACGCAAAAAATATTGGATTGATAAATAGCACCCTCTTCAACTTCCTCCTTTAAAAACTGGAATCTTATTGCCAAAATTACTTGTTTTACAGAATAAGAAGGACAAAGTTATAAGACGCTTATAAAGCAGAAAAATTGCATCATACACCACTACAAAATTCCATTCCAAAAAAAATTAACCGTGCGTTACTTATTCTCAAGAAACTGAAAATACCCGGTTTGATAAGCCGAGAATCAAAATCATTTCTTACAACCGCATGAGCGCACTCCATCTTCAACAGTAAAATATCATTTCCGTGGATCGCCTTTGTTTGAATATTCAATTCAAAATAAACCTGTTTTATTCTATCAACGGTTTCCTTCGAGCTTTAAATGAGTCCATTAACGGCCCGGGATCACAGCGCCAACATTAAAGACAGAATTCTCAACGCCCTTATCATGAACATTTACTCATTTTCAAAAATTACTACAAAAATTTACCATCAGCATTCAAAACCACATTCGTCGAAGACCTAGCAGTCACGGAGTCCACAACAAAATGGCTGTCTTCATCAGTTACGTTTGCCAGTCTGCCACCTTCGAGGGTGAAAACTTCTGTTTCCTCTGCCTCAACAGCTGTAGCCTCATTTTCAAGCGGTTCGGTAGAATTTATCGCGGACCCCAAATCAGTTTTCGTTTCATTGACCGGTGCGATTACAGATGCTTCCCGTTGCTTCTCATCTTTTTCAGTGGTTTTTAAGGAAGATCCTGCAGCAAAAGTAATAATTTACAACTTACAGATGTTCCGTCGGCGCAAATTGACGCAATATGTGCGCTCTCACCAGAATTTCTTTGGGCCCCTCTTTCTGGAATTTCTAGATCTGCCTCTTATCGCGGACATAAAAATTAAGAATCGTGAGATCAGGACCACCTCTTGTGCTCTTTACTCGATTTGCATGATGTGCAAGTAATTAGATGCACGCGGGATTTCAATAAGCGTCACAAAGTGTCCTCTTGCTGTCAGTCTCCTTAACGTCAACATCACTCGTGTCTCGGAATAACAGCCAATTAACGTCACAAAGTGTCCCCCAAGGGCCGCCGATTTTAACCAATCAGAAGAAGCCATGTCACGCGTGACTGCTTCTGCCATGTTTTCTTCAGCGACATGACGACTGATTTTCGCGGGAACGGGTATTCTAAAAATAGACTCATTTGTGACTGTGCTGGAGATCCCACCCATGCCATAACAACGCTCTTATCTAATTCATTCTTGCTTATACTTAAAGCCGGACACTTCGTGTTAGATATCAAAATTGGGCTTGCATCTAAATTACTTGCAACTTCTGGACATGAACGAAAGCGCCAATTGCAGGCCGGAAACTGTCGAAAAACCTCAAGGGGAAGAACAGGTTAAGTGTCTCTTAAAGATGTTTTCCTTCCAACGATTCCCTCACCAGAGCAACCCTTACGTGTTATGATAGAACACTTCGGTTCCTACTATGACTTTGATTCGCTCAAGTATTATACATTTTCACTCATCCGTCGACATGAAATACAGTACCTGGCTTAGTAAAATCTAAGGACAAGCCATCCGTAGAGTTGACTGATGGAAGATGAGGAAATTCATCTCCGGGGGGATGCACAGAAGACATTGCGTCTAGCTCTACATATCAAGAAAAAAAAACAATCAATTATCCACTCAACTTCTCCTTTTAAAGCAATCTTAATAAGGCTTCTAAATTGTCCCTCCATTAAGTTGCCTTTAGACTTGTAAGTCCTTTACTGAGAACAGAAGGAGTGAAATGAATGAATGTGTATTTGAATTGCGGGTTATAGACGAAGGAGTGAAGTAATCCTCGCACTTAACTGGGCAATTTAACCAATTGAATGAAGGGGGTAGTTCCTAAAGAAACTGTGGTGCCGCGTCGGTGGGGAAGTAGTATACAAAAATTTGGTTTTATCAACGGAGTTGATAATGTAAATTGGCCACCGTACAGAGACTCTAAAAGCTGACGTTTCAAGCGTTAGCCCTTCGTCAGAGCGAATCCGGAATCCAGAATCGATTCGCTCTGACGAAGGGCTAACGCTCGAAACGTCAGCTTCAGTTTAGAATCTCTGTACGGTGGCCAATTTACATTATCAACTCCGTTGATAAAACCAAAATTAAGGAGCTTAAAGGGGTAGTATCACGGGAATTATCCCTTTATTTTGACCATAAATCTACTAAATCAGTTTTCAACGACTTTTTCATTTTTAGATTGCTTCTGGATCACCGCTGTGAGAAAAAATCGATTAACTTTTAAAAGAAAAATGAGCCACATTACAGTGCGACGCGCCTTACCGTGGCCACCTGACAAAGTTTTTTACAAATTATACGCCAATCAGGGAGTGCGAATTTCATTGGCAGTCACGCCTTCTTGCAAAGTTCGTACCGTGACGGTTGTAATTTGAACACCGTTGAGTGGGTTGTTGAGTTGACGTATTTACACGTAGGTTGTCAAATGGGAAACTTTGTTGGGTGGCCACGGTAAGGCGCTTTGCACTGTGAGTTATTACGGAGTTCATCGAAGATGCCAGAAGAGAACTTGAAAACGTCGTCCCGACGTTTTCAAGTTGGCATTCACTTTAATCTTGGCTACGCGTAACCAAAAACGCTTAAGAATGGTTTTTGTGAGCTAAAATAGCCGTTTTCAAACAAAAAATGGCCATTAATTTTCGTTTGTCATCAGTAAACAGGTCTTTTTTGCTTTCCAGATTTTTACTAACAATCCATGACACTACCCCTTTAAACAACGGCGACGGCGACGGCGACGGCGACGGCGACGGCGACGGCGACGGCGACGACAACGAAAGCGTCGTCTCAAAATATAAACTCGCGTTATTGTAATACCTTGGTGACTATTTCAACCTTTTTAATATGACACGGGTGTGGTAGTTCCTCAAAAATGACACTGGTCGGAAAGACGCTCAATTTAGAGGAGAAAAACTAAATTTATCCTCAAGTGCTGACGTCCATGATAAAAGTTTTGCTGACGACGTCATGAAACGGACAAAGGTCAGTTTGAAAACAGAATATAGTACAATGGTCTTTGAATTGATTAAGGTAACCAGGCTTTAAGTATTACGTTTTTTTGCCAACACGCAGGAAACACTTTGAATCACTTCAATTTAAACGAAGAGGCAGGAACAGCACTGTTTTTGTATTTAACATCCGATCGTAAGACTAGCTTATGCTCTTCACTGCTAGCTTTCAGCAAAGTGGTTCTCTTCAACGTCTGTTCTATTATGTCTGGATAAAACTCTACAATGTATCAGTAGTTACCTTGAACATTGCCGTCATTTGCGTGTCTTTGATTCACGTCTCCTGATTCGGATTCATTCCCGTCCACATTCACTCCAGTCCATTCCTGGTGGAGTTTTTCTTCCTCGTCAAGTATTCCTTCCACCAACAACTGCGACCCACTATCCCAACCGGATATTTTATTGAAGGCATCTTCACTGCCTAAAGTCGATTCTGTTCCCGGGTCTCTTCTGGCTGATTTTGCGCTGGAAGTCCTTGTGTCCCTCTCAAAATTGTTTTCCTCCAAAGTGAGCTCACTTTGGCGACTAGCAACCGCTCTCTCATGGGAGGAAATAGAGTCACTTCGTTCATCATGAACATCAGCAGCTTTCAAAACCTCTTCCAATTGATAATTGGTCTCTAGGGATGCTGCCGCCGATGAAATACGAGATCGACCCTCCTTATCATCACAAGATTGAGCGGACTGCGAGCGAGTAGACGATGAATCAATACGAGGGGTTGCCGAAGGGCTCCTGGTACGCGTGCCAGGAGAATGTCCGGAAAGCGAACGAGTGTACGGTGAAGCAATACGGGAGCTTACCGAAGGGCTCCCTGCAGGCGGAGACGGACTTTGAACATGACTTTCACGTGACGCCGAAGTGACTATGTCACGGGAAAGAGACACGGTACTATCACGTGATGGGGAAACATCTCTATCAGGTGAGGTGCACGGGAGGCTATCATGCGATGGAGATGCTGTTCTTGAGTCAGCAATATTAACAACTAAATTGTCTTGTAACCTGGATAAATCAGGGGATATTATTGGCAACGTTGGCAAATTCTCATCGTGCACTGAGTCCTCAAAGTATGGCCAAAAGGTATTTAAAAGTTCTTGGTCTTTTGACAATGCAGAAAGTGTCCTGTTATTAATATTCGATACACTAGAAAGACTGGCACTGCGACTAGAGCGAGGGCTTGTTCGAGACTCCCTATTGGCTCTCCCTGAAAAGTAAAAAAAAACGAGAATCACAGGCGGAAAACAAATTTTCTGGTCGCAATTAAAAAACGACCTGGCCCGCGCAAGGCAACTCCATTTTAAATAGGATGTACTTGCGAGCAAGGAAGGATTACGTTTTTGCAAACGTTGGCCGTGTAGCACTTATATTTGAACAGGCGGTGTAATGTGAAGTTCAAATATAAGTGCTACACGGCCAACGTTTGCAAAAACGTAATCCTTCTTTGTACTTGTACATGTTCATTGCCGTGACTTTAACATCTTCAATTCCCACGGCCTGCTTCCGTCTGACCTTGTACCTCAGTCGGTAGAGCAGCGGTGATCTAGCCCCAAGGTCTTAGGTTCAACTCCCACCCTGGTCAGAGTTTTTCTCTGTCCTTGTGTGGGCCCATTTGCATTAGTAGGGCTAACGCTCACATGGTTCATATGGAGTACAAAACTAGCACTTCACATTATATTACACTCTAATCAGTTACGTCTGTTCTTGAGAGCGTTTCTCAAATCTGCATTGAGTTTGTGTTTTTTTGTCCCATAAATTTCTACAATCTCCATCTCAAAAACAAAGACGTATTTCAGAATGAAACCCTATCTTTCATCTCTAAATCACATTTAAAAACAAGCCTTTTCAAGAATGCGTGCCGGTTTTTTAACAGGAACCTTTGGGTCAAACATTTGTGGTACTCGGCCTTTCAGGAACTTGGCCGCGGAGTCAAAATGTATCCGAAAACTGAATCAGTCAATTGAAACAGAAACCAACAATGTGTAAGAGATGAAAGATTTTTGAAGAAATTCCCTTACCTCCACTCGATGGTCTTCGTTGCACAAGCAATTTCTCATCTTTTTCACACTGGAGAGGACCTGCGCTTGCTGGACGAACGGACCCTTTTCCAGACCCAACTCGGTTACCAGGAAGGGACACTTCATCCTCTTCCTCAATAACATGCGAGGCACGGTTCCATTCATCATTCTGATTGATCAAACAAGAAAAGTGCTGTCGTTAGCCCGTTTATGGTTCTGCCAGGAAAACGCTCGAGTGTATTTCATGTTGTGTACAAAGCTTTGCTTTGAATTCATATTTACGAGTGAAGGGATTTATTGAAGTCATCCCCTAAAAATTCACACACAGACGTTTGTCAATGA
>NC_090874.1:49025162-49027662 GCF_036669935.1 Montipora foliosa | reverse complement strand
AATGGAGGAAAGAAAGCCTACATAAGGTGATCAGAAATTATCAGCTCAGCAGTGTGCAAAATATCTTTTTAACCCCTTCAATCAAAGCTACAATAGGATAGACATCTGTTAGCAAACACTCATTTAATGTTACTCAAATGTGACAATCAATGGAACAAAAGAGCACTTTGTTTCCACACACAATACATTTCTGGTTGGCACCATAATAACAATTGGTGACCTCACTAATATCTTTGCTTAATTAGGCTAAATTTTGTCAAATAGTACCACAAATAGTTTTAGCAATTTACCTATGGTTTGCAGTTACCATCATTCAAAGTCTTCAACAGGGTCCCGGACTACGTTTGAAAGCGGGGAGGGCTAGGTTTTAGAATGGATCACAGAAGTCTGAGGGGAGGGGGGAGAGGTTTAGGGGAGAAAACAACACTGCAGGAAAAAGTAAGGAAGGGGGGGGGGCTATAGCCCCCAAGCCCTCCCTCTCCACAGCCCCTGTTCAAACAACTTGACCCTGAAGCGTATCATGATCCGTCAAGTTGTTCGAAGATACAGAGTATCATAAAATATTGTTTATGTCAACAATAATTGCTATTAATATGCCAGCTCAGAGCTTCATCAGCTGTTAAAACAATAGGGCTATTTTTTCCAGTGGTTGGCACATTAGAAAGACAAAATAAGATGTTTTCAAGTAAACAACCTTAAAATGCCAGATAACATTAATTTTATTCCCAAGTAATATAAGACTGCTGAGGCTTTAATCTGAATTCAAATTTCATTTTGAAAAACTTAACCACATGTTTTATAAAATAAAAGTAATTTCAGTGAAGTAAATTATCATACAGTGGTACTCATATGGGAAAAAGTGCTTGTTGCACACCCTGTTGTTAAAATTGTGTGTTAATCTCAGTCAAGCAATCTGGGTAAGAACTCCTTGAGTTAAAAGTAAATTTTCAACTGACCTTTCTGGAATATGGTCAGTTGAAACAACTCCATGATCCAAATGCTGCTTATCCTGGCTACACTCTGACTTGTTGTACTTCATGTAATCTTCGATTATACTAGTAATCTCATCATCATCATCATCATCCAGGAATTGTGAATAGGTGTTGCTGCCATGTGACATTTTGATTGACTGAGTAAGTGGTCTGAATCTTCGATATGCATTGTGTCCACTGAAAATTGAAAAAAAAGGTGGCACCTAATATCAACAACACTAACAAATACCATGTGAATAAAAGCCAACCTTGCTGCATTAACAGCCAGAGCTTCATGTCTTTCTTCCATGTACAAACAGAAAATGAGACTAGCACAGATTGCCAGGGAGGCGTCAAAAATATAACAACCTCCCTACCTCCCATGATGACCTTTACGTGCAGGTCATCAATAACATTATTGCCACAACAAATAAGGATAGAGAATGATGCTTCTTTAATTCTGCTACTTATGCCCTCTCCTAGAAAAAAATATCAATAGGTCCTTAAGCTTGTGATAAACATCTTGCAAGCATCCATCTAGAGTGCCTTTGTAGAAATAGTTATTACGTCAATGCATGATCACAATCTAAATAATAAATGACAGATAAGTTATCAAAAGACTGTTACAAATTACTGGCAAAAATAATTGAGGATGACAGTGTAAATCACAACAAGTTCTCATGCCAACACTACAAGATCCAGTGGTGATCTGACAAAGATTTGTATTTATTTACCTTGATTTTTTCAGTTCCTCCAGATAATACTCAGGATTAGCTCCAGGCTGAACATGTTTATCAGCTGTTAAGTTATCTGAGTCAAGGTAGTGAAGAAATCTTAAAAATGATTTTCTGTTCCCCTTCTGTTGATTTTCCTTTTTCTGAGTTTGTTTTTGACTGTCAGGAATGCCTTCACAAGCCTCCTTATCCTACCAAAAACAAGGACATCAGATAAAAACAGTGATCCAATAAATAAGCTACAATAAGGGCCCACAGATGGATTTTTTGCGCATTGCTAAGGAATTGAAATGTTACTTCCGGTGACTAGACGTCATCATGTCGTGAGATGACCAGAAAACCCACCCACAAGCAAAAATCACCTCACGAACTGTTGTTTGTATCTAAGGTTTTTCCTTGCCCTTCCTCGCGCTTGTTCTCAGATCAACTGTGCATGCGTAAACGAACTGACTTCCGGGTTGAGAAAAAGCTTTTATGCTTTAAATTGAATTAATTTTTTTTATATGGCATGTTTCATCCCCAAATACAGAATATGGCTAAGCAATGATTTTTTCAAATCATCTTTTTTCAAAATGTTATGGGTATTTCAGTATCCTTTATCTCTTTAAAAAGAACATTTTTCAAAATAAAAAGAAAACCACGCTTGGCTGGATGCAAAAATGAATACAAATTATCAAACCACTGATTAAATACCCAAATTGTGTAGCACATAGAGAAATTTAGATTTTTCTTTTATTGGTCACGTGACCATGGGCATGACATGATGACATCATTTTTAGGGTTATTGGCCTGCAA
>NC_090874.1:49000162-49017662 GCF_036669935.1 Montipora foliosa | reverse complement strand
CCGTCATTAAGAAAGAGGTCAATACCCTTACACAACTTGAATGGTCAACAAACTGAAAGTTTTTGGCTTTGAAATTCCGTCATGAGGGTTATCCATAACTTTTGTCCAATCAGTGACCCTATTTTCACGGTGGCCCACAACTGTCACGACAAACTCATTTTCATCACGGCAAAATCATTTTCACCATCATTTTATCACGTGACTCGAACGACGTCATGTAAGCTCGCAATGTGCTGTGGGACAGTGGGAGCCTATCCAACAAGGCGGTGAGTCGACGGTACTGTTTAAAGAATGTTTTGTGCAAATTGTGGATTTACGCTCCCAAACGGTGCGAAAGTCTGCGTCCAGTGTGGAAAAGGTATGTTTTTATTCACTTACAAGTGCACATCATGCACATTGACTTTTTTTCCGGGCAAATTCTCAAACCAACGTGCGTGGATACACAAAGTGTGCTTTTCGCCGAAAAAGGCAAGTTGGCAAGATTACAACAGAACTATTTCTCCTGCCTACAGCATTATTAATGAGAAAATGAATTGCAGTCGGAAAAATGTTATGATTCGAACTAAATCTGCGTAATTCTCTCTTATTTTATAAGTTTTAATTGTTTGTGTTGGAGACCCAATTTTAGCTATAGTATGATGAACAGGAATATTGCAGTCGTAGGCTTATGACGGAAAATTCCAAGAAACCAGTAGGTTGATGTACTCAGTTAGTAATCAACACAAAGCGTGGCCGTTGATTGACAGTTGTGCTCCCTCATTCCCTTATCGTTGCTGTCACTGATATACAGAAAATGTTAGGAATATTTTCAGGTCACATTCCGAGTTCACTATTCTGAAATAAAAACAAGTCAAAAGTAGCCAATATTACAATAATATCTTGGGAAAACGGAAACTTGCCGTAGTATTAACCTAGAAATTGAAATATGTAGGCTTGAGGCTTCTGGGATTTTCTTGTGCGAAAGGCTAGATGGACATCAAGCCACATTGCAGTGTTCCAGATAAGAGTCGGGTCTCGGGTCAATAACCCGGCAAAGAAAGCTTCCTGACCCGACAGATAAAATGTAAATGTTTAGTTAAATATTACAACAAAATTAAAAAACGAAAGACGGACGTTTCTTGGCTAAGTACATTGTTTAACTCTGAAAGCGACGAACGATTTAACAATCTTCCCTGTAGCTCATTGAATGTAAACAAGAAATTTGACACAAGGTGATCACGTGCATCTTTGTGGTTGCCTAGCACGTGATCAATTTCTTCCTTTTGACAGAACTTCCCCTTGATTCATAGAAGTCAGAGACTGCAGAAGGTTTAATGTTTTTACGATAGAATGTCATTAATAGTCCGCTGAGAATTCAAAATTCAGAGTTGTATACAAAAACTTTTTTTCCTTCATCTGTCTTTTGGCTTGTCTTTTACTGTTAACTCGCGGCTTTTGCGTTACATTTTGGTGCACAAGTAAAGCAAAAAAATTTTTGACCTGGTATCAGCTTAGACTGAAACGAAGAGGAATTATGAAGCGGAAACAACACGTTCAGTCCTTCCTTAGTGAGTGGAATAAACGTTTGCAAGACATGCGTTACATTCAGGTAAACTTCCGTCGGAGCAATTTGTAGTTGGTTTTTTGCGAACTTGTCCCGGACGTTAGTGTTACATTGCTTGATTTTGAAATCCGATCTGCAGAAATGTAAGCTATTGGAAATATAATATCGGTGAGCTTTAGACCCTTTTTGTGTACTGTATCAGAGGAGAGTTTTCAGAGACAACGCGTCAAGCCAGAACCGTGAGAGAATAAATAACTTTAAAATTACATCAAGCGTGTCATTAATTGTCGCGAGATCCGTTGCCGACAAAAGTGGCGAACCTGCCAGGACGATACGAAAAAGGATTTACCAGTTCACCTTATCCTTGGTGCCAGCGAGTACGCGCTAGTCAAAACCGAGACCATTCCCAAAATTGGCAGACCCGGAGAACCCATCGCAGAATGGACGCGCTTTGGGTGGACTATCTTGTCACCCGGAAGTAAACCAAATCTCACCAACATGTTCCTAACACAGAACCTCAGCAGACTTGACGTTCTCGGATTACAAGACCATTTGGTTGGCGATCAAGACCTCGTTTACGAAGAGTTTAAGGAGCAACTCCTAAGGGACCCAGAAGGATGGTACGAGCGTGGCTTACTCTGGAAGGGCAACCATCCACCTCTTCCCAACAATAAGCCAGGAAGTCTGAAACGCCTGGTGAACCTCGTAAAGAAACTGGAGAAACAACCAGGGATGAAATCATCCGAGATCAACTAGCCCAAGGAATAGTCGAGCGTGCCGAAGGCGAACCAGAAGGCAAGGAATTCTACATCTCACACAAACCAGTGGTGCGGGAGACGGCGGAGAGCACAAAAACCCGCATTGTTTATGATGCTTCTGCAAGAGCCTACCACAAGGCGCAACCCCTCAACGAGGGTGGTGGGGAGTACAAGCAATTCGCCAGTAATCCGAGTCCGAAAAATCCAAGAAGTACATTCAATGGCGCCACATGGGTTCAAAGGAAAACCCTGCCGATCTGGGCAGACGAGGAGGAAAAGCAGGAGAATGTGTGAATCTGTGGTTTCAAGGACCGTCCTGGTTACCATATCCAGAGAATTGGCCGTCCGACATCGTTACTAGCCCAAGCAATGAAACTCAAGCTGAGGCAAAAGTAATCAAGGAAGTTCTCGCAGTTCGAATTTGTTCGTGGATAAGACGGTTTATCCAAAACTGCAAGTTGAAACGTCAGCAAAAGATCAGCGGTCCTCTCTACACTGCGGAAACAAACCGTCAGATAGAGTTCTTGGTGCGAGACAGTCAAGTCAGATGCCTGAATACAGCCAGTTTTGAAGAAGATCAGTTACCATTAAACCTTCAGAAGAACGAAGACGGTTTATATGAATGCAGGGGCCGCATTCAAGGAGATTATCCCATCTACTTACCCGTAAGTGCCCTGTTCACCAAGAAGCTGGTCATGCACGTGCACACCCAAACCTTGCGCGGAGGAGTCGGCATGACAATGGCGAAGGTTCGAGAGAAGTATTGGGTGCCACGGTTACGATGTTTGACAAAGCAAGTGATTAGGAGCTGTCATGGCTGCAAATGGTTTCAAGTGGCGGCACTCCCAAATCCACCAACAGGCACCTTGCCGAAGGAAAGAACAGCTGGATCAGTACCATTCAAGTGCAATGGAGTGGATTTTGCTGGACCAATTAAATACCTCAGCAAGACCAAAAAGGAAATGGAGGCTTACATCGTTCTTTATGCCTGTAGTCTCACCCGAGAGGTCTACCTGGACCTGTTACCGAGCCAGAGCACTGACGAGTTCCTAAGCAGCTTAAAACGATTTATAGCAAGAAGAGGGCACCCCGAGAAGATCTTTTCAGACAATGGCAGCAGCGAAGTGGCGGAGGAACGTTATGAAAGATGAAAGGTTGAACGACTTCCTCGCCAGACAAAAAATAACTTGGCAGTTCAACTTTAGCCGAGCCCCATGCTGGGAAGGGGGGGGGGGGGGGGGGGCAATTTGAGAGACTGATCGGTGTAGTGAAGCCGAGTCTGTACAAGTCCATTGGTAATGGGAACCTCAGATGGCACGAACTTGAAGAGGTCATCTCAGATGTGGAGAGAATTATTAATGACAGGCCCCTCGATTATGTGGAGGACAACGTCCAAATGCCGACCCCAAGCGTTATGCTCTTCGGCCAACCAAATCAAGTCCCAGAGGAAGACCCGAGTAGCATAGAGGATGACAGCCTCAGGAAACGAGCCAAGTACCTGCGATGGTGTAAGGAGGTGCTGTGGTTGTGAGGGATAGTGATAGCAGCGCGACTGAGAGCTGGAAAATCCTTTCTGGAACGACCACTTCAACATCTCTATCCACTTGCGCTGTCCTGTGACAGAAACACCCAAGAGAGGATTGCAAGATTGGATGCTCGAGCTCCAGAGTTCCAACTTAGTCTTCATAAGCGCCAAATTGGGGGAGAATGTCGCGGACGTTAGCGTTACATTGCGTGATTTTGAAAACCGAACTGCCGAACCCCAAGACTTGAAATGTAAGCTATTGGAAATATAATCTCTGTATGAGAGGAGAGTTTTCAGAGACAACGTGTCAAGCCAGAACCGTGGGAGAATAAATAACCTTAAAATTACACCAAGCGTGCGATTATTTGTCGCGAGACCCGTTCACGACAGACTGTTTAACTGAAAGAAGAAACGATTGAGCTTTACTCAACAGTGGTTTTGAACTAAAGTTATTATCACAGCTCAAAAAATTAAAAGACCTCAAAACGGGACAGGACATTACAAAATGATTGTACTAGAACGTGTGTTTTAACAGGTGAACGTCTCAGCCGACCTTACACCCCTCTCTCACCCCCAAAGGGCCAGTGATGGCGCGCCGTCTGGGTGACCCCAACAATGGGGCCTGGTTCGAATAAGGAGTTTTTTTTCTAACCCTCTATCAAGAAGAGGTTGGGAAGGATTTTGCATGGATCACGTTGTTCCCCTGCACTCTTACTGATTTTAAAATGTCAGAAGGAGGAAGGAGGTAACTGCTGATTTTCAAGAGTCTGAAGAGCAGTTGTGGGACATGAACTGTGACCTTCCTGATGTCTGTTATAGACCTGATGATCCACCAAAACCAAATAAGGATGAGGATACAGATGTGAACGTGGACGAGAAACACTTGGAGCCGGTTAAAACATCAAATAGAAGATGACTTCCAAATAGCGCAAGCACTCTAAGCTAGTCTTGATCATGGTCTTGATATTGTTATACAGGGAAACCATGAAGCAGTTTCAGGAAAAGAGACTTTGGACAAATCAGTAATTTTCAGTGACCATACATCAGTTATCCAAGACCTTGAGCAGCATGCCATTTCTACAGAGCGGTTTTTTCCTTGTGGTGAGGAGGGGAGTGCTAGTCCAGCGATTTATTGCCTTGTGGCAACGGAAGAGAAAGAGGACGTCTCCTGTCTTGGAAAGGAAGGAATTGATAGTGGTGCACTGGTAAGAGAACTTTTGTGCTACGTTCGAAATGAAACCTTCAAAACAGCGGGTGAAATAGTCGCCGCAAGCTTCGCCCCAAAATGGGCCACCTCCCAACTTCCTTAGCCCTGTGGTATTCGATACATTGATAAACTTGAACATGGACGTAAGGGATCTTTCTCCAGACAAACATCTTACAGGGGAAGAAAGACAAATACTTGATACCATTAAACAAGATGTCACTAAACACCGTGACTACATAAGAGAGCATGGTTACACCGGTATCACCAGTGAAGAACGTACCAATGACATCCTTGGGTCAATCGTGGTTAGCCATTGGAATAAAATAGTTCTTTGTCTGAAAGAGTTCAAGGAAGGAATGAGTCTTGATAGACTTGCAAGTATCCTTTCCCACAGTCCAGCAGCCTGCAAAACATTGTTTGTGAAGGGTCTTATTGATGATGTTGATGCCAACTATCTAACAGGAGTACTTCACTCTCAGTACTCTCTTGAAGGTTGGTCAAGACGACTCGTTTAAGCGACGGTTATCAACCACTTCTAAGATTTTCTTCTCAGCTTAGAGGATGACAACATCACAGGCTACTCTGCCCCTGTGGCCTGGAATTACGATTAAGATAGCCAGCCCCAGGACACGGCAGAGACCTTTTCTGGAAAGATGCTTTACTCACCTGACCTTACAGCTTCAGGGGTAATAGGCTGGGTGACTGGTCAGCGACACAGGGAAATAAATGGCCAAAAAGTAAAGATCACGGTCAAGTTCGATCATGAGGGTACAATCCGAATTCCTGATCACACTATATGCTTTTCCTATGTTGGCGCCCGCTGGATGGAAATCACTATTCCAACAGAACACGTCCTTCCTCGTGAAGAATTTAGACACATCTTCATGCTAGCATATTGTAAGGGCCAAGCTTTTGCAAAGCCGTAAAACTGGTTCTTGATGGTTTTCTGAAGTATCGTTCGCATTTTTGTTACTTAAGGTCCATTCTCTGACTGTTTGAGAAGTATGATTAAACCAAGAGTAAATTCATAGTCAATTCTTCAACTAGAAAACTTGTTTCGTTTCATGTATTTCAGCACCTGAATCTTCATTATCATAAGTAGACATGACATTCTTAAATTTGATAGTGAAGAATTTCCCCAAACAGCTTTTAGTAATGGAACATGGTTACAGAAGAACGATCCCACATCTTCAGTTGCTGTGTTAACATTTTATAATTTCATAGCCGATGGGTTGATACCGTTGAGTATCACCAGCCATGTGAGACCAGTGATACCTTGAACAAATTTGTAAACTGCATAAGGATTTATTGGTAATTAAAGCGACAGGTCTACGACGTGACTTAGGAAGCCGCTCTTAAAGCCACCATTGAAGTATTACTTCAAAACCTCCTCTTCATCGAAGCTTGCTTCCAATTCAGCCTCAGAATCTGATGAAATCTCTTGGTTTCCAACACCTTGCGCTGTAAATGAACAA
Source organism: Montipora foliosa (assembly GCF_036669935.1). Lineage (NCBI taxonomy): Eukaryota > Metazoa > Cnidaria > Anthozoa > Scleractinia > Acroporidae > Montipora > Montipora foliosa. Next base: position 49,011,154 of record NC_090874.1, on the reverse strand, counting down.
GAAATTCGTTACTGGCTGAACACTCTACTCCTTTGTGTATCCACGCACGTTGGTTTGAGAATTTGCCAGGAAAAAAAGTCAAATGTGCATTGTGTGCACTTGTAAGTGAATGAAAACATACCTTTTCCACACTGGACGCAGAAGTTCGCTCCGTCTGGGAGCGTAAACCCACAATTTGCACAAAAAAGTTTTAACAGTACCGTCCACTCACCGCCACGTTGGATAGGCTCCCACAGCACCTTGCGAGCTAACATGACGTCAATCGAGTCACGTGATAAAAATGATATTGCCGTGGTGAAAATGATTTTGCCGTGATCAAATTGATACTGCTGTGGTCAAAGTGATGTTACCGTGGTCAAAATGATATTGTTGTGATCAAATTGATATTGCCGTGGTCAAAATGATTTTGCCGTGACAGTTGAGGGCCACCGTACTATCTAAATTTTCCATGACTTTCACAAATGCCAGTGTAAAAACTTTTTACCAGTTTTAGAAGAAGTAGTGTATTGAAAATAACTCACTTCAGAATTCCAATCGGTGAACCAAAACGTGTTTCAGCAAATTATATCACACCTGGGGGTGGGGGAGGGAAGTTGTGGCCGATTACATCCGTCTCACGGAAAATGGTGATTACGGCTTTCAAAAGTTGAAAGAACCGAGTATCATTCTAATGAGTTTTGTATCTCAACTAAAATGTCCTCATAAAAGGGTGTAAACACCGCCATATTATGACCGACCACGCGCGCAAACCGGTTTGTGACCTCTGAAAGCTCTGTGTTCACACTTGTCAACCCCTGCGCGACGCCTGAGGGTGTATACGGTCCGTTTTCCTGGTGTAGTCGACTCGTTATTCTCGTTAACATGAAGTCGTACGTACGAACAGCTGCAAAAAAAAATAATTCAATGCCAAGATGGTTTATTCAGTATAGTTAAATGACAGTCTTGCGATAGCTTTACGTCAACCACGTTTTCAAGAACAAACAAGTTAAACTTGTATTGGAGAGAAAGTTACGAGAAAAGCTTGTGGCTATGTTCACTGTTTTGTTCAATGCGTTTGACGAAGGAAAACGCTTCCAACCGCACTCATAAGTTACTCCTTTTTTCAGTTCTTGTACTCTTATTGACCTTAAATTCTAGGATCTTTCACCTCGCCTGCAGAGCAGGGGTTTTTAGTGTACGAAACACGTGCCGTTTTTATACTAGAGACACATAACCGGCGTCTAGTGTAAAGACGGGACGAACTATATAAGACGCATAATCCGTCTGGGACGAACTTGGGCAAACATTTTTTATATGTCTGTTAAATTCGTCTGGTCTGGCATAAAGACGGGCACAAGACGCACAACGCGTCTGGGCGAGCTATCCAGTTTACTGCGTCTACGCAGACGTACTAAAGTGGAAGGTTTGTCGAGACGAATCAAGCGTCATGTGCCCCGTCTTTATGCCAGGCGAAATTAACAGACGCAGAAAAAAAGTTTGCCCAAGTTCGTCCCAGACGAATCGTCTAGTACAAAAAAACGGCCTTGGTTATCAATCTCTTGGCAAGTCATGTCGGCTACCTTAAACCTTTTAAGGACGGTGCCTACTAATTCAAAGGTATTTTTGCCCCGGTTTATGATTATGCAGGAAATGTAGATCTTTACAAGTGTCATTGAAATCCAAAAAGAAAATTGGGGGTAACCACGCATTTTTCCAAGATAATTCATGAATAACATTTGTAAAAAGCTTTAAAATACAAAGCAACGTATCTCGCTCTTTCTCAAATTGATGCTTAACGTCAAATACTTACAAAATGGCATTAGTCAAGAGTTCCTGTTCGAAACCTAAAATATGCGATTCATGCCTCGTTGCTTACTACATAAACTGAACACAAATCTCTTACCAACCGAGTTCGCGGGCTGTACTGTAAGTTACGGCCCACGCTTTTTTCCTTAGATTCATGGCCCATGCAAGCGCGAAACGCGCTGGCCATAAATCTAAGGGGGAAAACAAGGGTCCATAATTTAGAGCACGGACCGAGAAAACGGGGGGTTAGTAAGATATTTATTATACCCCTGTGAAACTAGTTTAAGTCAAGCGGAGAGTTCAACTGCCATAACTGCGGATAAATCTTCTTGACTTTTAAGATAGTTCCTTGCAAGATTCAAACAGTTTTACAAGCTTATGTAACAGAAAAGACATGAAAAACTTGCTGCAGAATGTCTTATCTAAATTTCAAATTTAGCAGGCCGTACTGTATAATACGGCCCGCTAATTAGTTAATCGCAACGCGCGTACTATGTGAGAGATATAATAAAATTTGTTACCTCAAGCAAAGTGACGCAGTCAATCAAAGTGCTATACATGGTTTTCCAATCCTCTGTAAACATTTTGTTGAAATTTAGGGCGCGTTCGATTGACCGTATTCCGGAATAGGAATAGGAACAATTGTCAAACACCCGCTAAAATGCTATTTCAAACATATCTTTATAATTCTTGTTGCTTCAAAACGCCAAAAATACAGTTTTAAATCATCACTCCACGTATTCTTATTCCGGAATAGGGTCAATCGAACGCACCCTTAATCTCTCATGGGCCAAAATCCACAGAATCGGCCTTCGTTCGTAAAGACATCACAGTGATTTCAATACTCACTTATTAATTTGTAAACTGTGTTATCAGGGGATGAAATTCCTTCAACTTGTCCTTTCAGCGTCTCTTTTTGTTGTGGTGTAAGTTGACTTAATCCTCTTTCTTCCAAGAGCTTTTCCGTTTCTTTTACCATTTGCTCGTACACACCAAGAAGACTAGAAGAAAAATCCCTTTAAAACAAAGATTTTTACTCGTTTTAGTGAGCATCCAAACTTCCATGACGGCACACCAAAATTCGCAATATCATGATTTAAAGCCTAAGTCAATCTTGGAGTTTGTTTCGCCATTTTGTTCCGATACGAGTTGCACGAAGAATTGCATAGCTTAATATACAAAAGATACACCCTTTCTTTTTTGGAACGCAATTGGTGAGAGAAGTAAAAGGTGGTTACACCGAAGTAACTATTATTACACTTTCCGCAACGCTTTTCGCAATGCTGCAACTTATGTCGTACATGGTTATCAGCCAATCAAAAAATATTCCTTTGACCTCGTGATGAAAAAGAGCAAGCCGCATAAGGTGCAAGAAACGGTGCCCAGTATAACAACTGCCGAGGGATTTGACCCGAAACGAAAGAATTTTGCCTAACAAAAAAAAAAAACGCGAACCGAGGCGCGAGGGAATTTGGATGGGATAACAGCGCTTTGAGTCATTTAGGGGTTCTGGGGTTCGTTTCTTGGAAGTCCGAATAACTTCAATTTTCGGGCCCGAAACTGCCTTCCGCTTGCTTAAATAAGCTGGTCTTTTAACATGTTTTCAAGATCACAAAAAGCAAAATGATAGTGAAGTTTGTTGACTTAAACTATTTCCTTTCTTAAGATAAAGGGAATATTGACACCCGAAAAAGGCCCGAAAAGTTTGGGGACTTTCGAGAGACGGGCCCTTAATCTGTTTGTGGAGTTTCAGTTCCAAGGTCCGGAAGTGCCTCGATAGATTTTGACTAAGTAAAAAGACAGCGTGGGGTCAAAAGACAAGTTTAAAAAAATCGGTTGCTCTAACATCACAACCGTAACAGAGTATTACATTCAAGGAAAAAAAACTATACTACGTGCAGACAAATATTTGTAACAAGCAGTCTTTTGAAGAGGGAGGGCAAATCTGGTATGCAGGAATTCGGACGAGCGAGTACCAAAAAGCACGGCCTGGAATTTCCAGTTATGCAGGAAAGCGAGCTACACAAGCTTAAACTACATATGTTACCCGTTGAAAAACCAAAAAAATATACTGAATCCATTTAAAGAGGCACTGTCAGAGCATTCGCACCGATTTCTGGACACAGCTCCATCGCATTGAAATCGTTTCGACATCATTGTTTTTCTCAATTTTAAGTGAACATAGAACATGAGATTAGCCAAAAGCAAATTTTCACCGACTTAGTGCAAGTTACAACAAAACTTGAAAACGTTACCCAAATGTTTTCAAGTTCGCAAACAACTTCTTCGTGAGGGGGAAACCGGAGTATCCGGGAAAAAGACTTCGGGAGAAGAGTAGAGAATCGACAAACTCAACCGACATTACTTTTAACGCCGAGTCTGGGAATCGAACCCGGGCCACATTGGTGGAAGGCGAGTGCTCTCACTACTGAGTCAGCACTGCTCCCCTGGAACCCAACTATCAAGAGATTTCACAGGTAATGCTTAATTGCGTCTTACCCTTCAGGAACGCCATCCAAGAGAATATAAAGCACTTCCTTCAGTGCAGCTAGATATGCAGCATCTGAAGCTAGTTGTTGACCTATCGTATTTAAAGTTACAAGCAGCACTGAGGCTATGAGGGTAGTGCGGCGAATACTCCATCGCATCTCAGCTAATCGAAACTCGTCCATAATCAATGTCTACGGGAAAAATAAAAAGTCTTGACTATTTGCACTTCTAAAGGCTACATCTCTAAATCTACTGAATGGTTAACATCACCTATGCAAACGTTTGCAAGTGAAAACTTTAAGTAAGACTGAATGACATTTTGAAAATGAGAAATTCTCTTAAAGGGTTGTGTTAACAAAAAAGTTCTTGGAAATACTAATGCTTAAAATAAAAGGAATCATACTCAAAATGTATCCCCCTGTACATAAAAAAACCTATCCTATTTCTTATTTGATTGAAGTTGTTTAACAAAGGGTAAGAAAGGTACTTTCGAGATAGAAAGAACGGAAAATTGGATTTCAGTTCGCCTGTTGCGCGGTGAAGTGAGGGGATTTGGGGGGTTAACTTAAATCGTTTTCAACTTAATGTTAGGGATGAAGAAAAACAATCAGTATACCTCTGGATATGGCCAGCCTGGTTCACCAAAGATTATTCCTAAGTAACCATGAGCTAAAATATCTGTAAGACTGGCATCTTGTAGCTTCTGTTTGAAGTCTGTCGTGTCGGATATCTCCTCTGAGACATCTGCCGCTGACCTGGAACCTATACCCGTTGCTACTTCGGCACCTCTTCTTAGCCACGCCTTGGTTGACATTAAGCCGGCTGCAGGATCCATGAGGAAATAAAGAACAGTCATCTAAGGCTAGGTCACCTTTAGGGTAAAAAAGTGTTCCACCCCACATGCAAACAATTGAATCCCATTTACCATGATCTCCTTTATTATACTTGGGATAATGCGCAACTTTTGGCAATATTTTCAGTCATTGCAATAAAAAAGGACAAAGATGATGATGATGATGATAATAATAATAATACTGCCTTGTAAGAGTGAAAGGGTTTCACAACTACAACAAAAGAGCCAAGCCTTGAAATTTGTAACTTCCATTTTGTAAAGAATATCACCCTTGTTATGTTGTCTATGACTGGCTGCTATGGTTAGTTTACAGTATATTTCTACCTTTTCCATTCTGTTGGAATGTACCTGGAGTAGATTGAAGATATTCTTTAAATTTGTTCCTCTCATATTCGATAGACTGCAGTAATAGATGTGGTTTTATTGTCTGAAGTTGAAAATTTGCCATGTCAACTTTCATTGTATCCATCAAACTGAACACTTCTCTGAAATACAAACATGAAGATTATTATTTCATAATCAAGAGGTAAAGATCTCTCTATAGTTCAAGAGTGCTGATGCAAAATACTTATGTCTTTGAAGAAGTAAGGAGCCTTTTAATGCTCCAAGTTTTGCCATGCCTTGTTAAAGTAAATGAAATATACACACTGATACACTCGTGTGTGTTATTATGGGGGTTAAATTAATCAAAGAAGTAGACAATGAATTCAACCTCTTACTTGAAAATCTCCACAATATTCTGGTTTTGTAGAATTTTCTTGACTTGTTCATCCCTTGCTGGAGCACAAAGCTTGCTTAAAACACCAACTACAAACTGTGCAATTCTTGATATTTCCAGAATACCATGATTTGCTTGCTGTTTTATAAGGTCCAAATCTAAAACTTCATTGATCTGTGCTCTGAGAGAGTTGTGACGTGGAAGTAGTAATGACAACATATTCTGAAATAAAACAGTAATTTAATCTTGTGATATAAAAACTAATATAAACAGAATTTCAGAAAGTGTCACAAAGTTGATCACAAGCTTTGTTCCAACTAAACAACAATATTATTATTTTATGTCACACAATAACACTCGTCCTGTTTGTTCAACAACCTGTTTGTTCAAAAAATGGAAAATGTTTCAAACCTTTTTGTCTGGGATTGTCATCAATCTACCTCACCAAATCACAATAGCTTATGCACATACATGTAACACTATGCATTCCCTCACAATGTTTATCACAATACATATCAGATACTAAAAATGCTGTGATTGAGGTATTTACTGTGATGTACTCTGGAGAAAGGCCCAGATGGTTTCATGTTATAGATTTAGGCTCAAATCAGTAAACAATAGATGTACATATACATAATAACAGGGCTGCCAAAAGTAGCTTGTTACAGGCAAAAATCACCACCTAATTTGTTGTCTTGGCCCGCCACGCTGCTTCACTGTCCGTTATCGAGAATGGGCTAAAGATGCTACAAATGTCTTTTTATGTGTTCACTAATAACATCAGAGGCCTACTTGGCAAAAAAAGGGATTGTCTTGGATACCTCTTTTACTTCTTCCATCAGAGATAGTGCCTGACTGAAGACTGGAGGTTCGTGGTTTAACTCTTCTTCAAGCTTATCCCAGAATGCCTTGTGAACAACATCTCTTACAACTTTCTCAAGCCTGCAATAAGAACAATATTGAAAGAAATGTATAGATATGTATATGTATGTTGTTGTTTAGAACCTGTCTTTTCTCTTGTGTTCAAGTATAAGTTTACCAAGAGAGTTTTTTTAAACAATTTGTTGGATGCTTGTGAAAAATATATACATATAAACATATTTCGAAGTCCAAACTGGACTTTGGACAATGGAATTGAACTGGATATTGACCAGGATATTGCAACATAAAAAAATCACTGAAATACTGTGAATTTTAAAGGAAATCTCAGGCAACCCAAACTCATAATGCTCAGTCAACGTGATGATTTGTAGGGTTCATGTGGGAAACATGAAATGCTGAAACAAATCGGCTAATCCTAGTTTACAGCGACAAAAATAAATAAAATAAACATACTTTTACTGCACCTTGTGTCCTTGTGTCTTCTTTTACTGAAGCCTAAAGCCTTCGGAAATTATTTATTTTGGACAAAATGCTAAAGGCTCCGGAACATTATTAATGATTTTGGACAAAATGCGAGAGAAATTATTCCCTAATTTTACGAATATACCATTTGATAAGCTACTAACAAATAACATTCATAGGAAGTCATTTTGGCACTGTAGGAAAAGTTGCCATGGCAACATTGTAATTTCGCATGTAAAATCAACACTGAAATTTTGCACCAAAATTTAGGAGTAATTTGTCACCCATGTTAGCATTATGACCATTTAATCAATTTCACATCATTTAGCCAAACCCGACGACAGTAAAACTTTGCTTATAGGGAATACATTGTTTTTGTTATTGTACCCTTTGTTTCAACAGCCAATGAGGCTCTGGTTGGAACATTAATGACAGTTGGTCACGTCAACGACATCTTCGCTCTATGAAATAAAAAAAAATTAGTCTGTTTTACGCTGTCCTGATCAAATGTATCTTGAGATTTTAATCTTCTTTTGTGTCATATCGCTTCCTCTATCGACAGGCTGGTCTCAGCAGGACGAAAAATAGCCGAATATGCAAATTTACGCGTATCTCGACCAACTTCTGAGGAAGATCAACACGGAAAAATTAAAATGGCTAGATTACAGAATACCCGTCCACTTAAATTCAACCTCAAAAGGCTGCCACCGCAGTCAATATACCTCGTTCTTTAGTCCACACTGCGGACCACGGTGGCAGTACATTTTTAAACTATTTTGATACGCAGAGAAAACACTGCTTACGAGTTCTCTGGGAGTTCTGACTGGAGTTGGAACGAGTCATTCATCAAAAGTTCGTGGGCGAGAGCCATGTTCGACACGATATTTGTTGTCTCTTGTTGAACATTTTCTGGAGTTTCGGCTTTATTTCCTTTATCGTGGAACTCGTCCATGTCATCTGTACAAAGAAAACCCAATGCAACCTTCTGTCAAAGATTGTGTCCAACTGAAAAAAGAAAACATTATCAGGATATTGAGCATGCGCAACAATTCCAAGGTCCCAGACTTCCCTAAGTAGCTGTTTTCCCCTTGTCTTCACACAACCACATTTACATTGCTTAGTATCTTTTCTCCTTTAAAGATGATTAGTATAAAAATCTGTGTGACAACACTGTCCTGGCTTGCGAAATGTTCTTTTCCGGTTGCCGTCCGCGTCCGCGTCCAAGGGCACTTTGAGATATGGAAACAAGTCTTTACCCTCGAAAATGTGCGTTACCGTGACAGACACCGACAGCCGACAGAACCTGACGGGAAAAAAGCGACAATTTGCGACAGCGACAATCCATTTTTAACTTCGACAAAGCGACATCTTTTCACTTTGTTATTTCGACAGCGACATGACCGACCAGGCCAGCATGACTCTGTTGGTGTTCCTCGCAGCCGCTTTTAGTCTCACGCTCCTGAGCGTTGCGTGACGAGACTAGAAACGGCTGCGAGGGAGACTATGTTGCTACATGTATATTTCTTGTGCAAATTAAGATATATTAAACAAACCATCATTCAACACTTGACGTGCTTCTTATGCAGTGAGCGTCTTATGTCTCTTATTTCCTTTTTTGGTACAAAGGTCGACACGAAGTCACGTCAGTGATGATTCTCTGTAATGAAATGGTATATGAAATGAATCATATATGAACTGCGGATATGAAATCAAGTGAAGCTATGATCTTCGATGAGCGCAATTTTTGCAATTGCGTAGAGAAGCCTGAAAAATTCAGGCGATTCCGGTGCGACGATTCCGGTGCGACGCTCTAACCAACTGAGCTATGAAGCCACTGACATTGGGAGCTGGTCATTTATGGGTTCTAATGGTCCCTGTATACCATTTCAAACCAGTTTGAACCGATTTGCAATGCATTTGGAGGCAATTTTATAGTGAGTAATGGGACGCCAGTTTTTAAATTTATTTACCGGTTTATGCTTTTTAGGTATTAAAGTAATTATTCCTCTCCTCTGGGTGATTGATAGACCACCCTTTATGTATGCATGGTTTAAAGCATTTAGAAGATGGGAAGATATGTCCTTCCAGAATACTTTGTAAAACTCCGGCGATAAACCATCCGTTCCTGGGCTTTTATTTAGGTGCATGGATTTAAGACTTTCCCAACATTCAGCCTCCGTCAAGAGGCATCCACACTCGTTTTGCTCTAGTTCGGTCAGTGTTTCGATGTTCCCGAGGGGAAAGAAAGCTTCATCACTTTGGTTATCAATTGATGACACCCAAAACTACTTACGAATTGTGTAAGCCAGGGTTTACAGCCCAGAATTTTACAAATTTTTTGATCAATTCTGGCAGGCGGGGCCTTAAAAGGTGGAGAATAAACTGTTTTCTCTTTTGCATGCCGGAAGTGTGATGTGCAATGACTGTAACCAGTCAGCAAACTCTGCCACAGTAATAACTTTCGAACTGTCAGCCATTTTATTTTCGTGTGGGGTCAGAGACCGAGAAGAGAATGAGCGCCAAAGGTCCGGGCAGAGACTGTTCTACAAACTAATTATAGTAGTTAGCAAATCTTGGAAATGACGCGTCCTTAACTGTTTCCCTTCCAGAAAAACACATTTTGGTGCCATAATGAGGCTCCTGTGGCTAAGCCCGTTAAGGTCGCTAAGATCACCAAAACCGTTCAAAAGTCTATCTCTGGCTTCCTCGGTAATGGTGATCTCAGTAGTGGTTGATCGTCTATAAAAAGAAGGAAGTTTTTACTCCTTAAATTAAACAAAATTACAGGACGCAAAAATTAAGCACGTTTAGGCAACATTTGTATTCTAGCGAAAAAGCGACAGCGAAAAAACCACAGCGACATTTGTCTCTAGCCAAATAGGCGACACGTGGGCTGGAAAATGAGCGACAAAGCGACTTCAGAACTGCCCTTGGAAGGCGGCCTCATGGCTACGAGTCATGCGAGCCAACATGGCGAAACATGCGAGTCAACATGCGAGCCAATGCGAGTCACACAGTGATTGAAAGCTAACCGTTTTAAAATGGATGCTTAGATTTAAATGCGAGACTCGCATGGCTCGCAATTTGTCAAGAACCCAGCTGTGATGTTACTCAGGGTTTTTAACAAGGTTATTTTTCCCATCAGCGTTAGTCTGCGGTATTTGGCCAGAGATACCACTAAGGTCCAATAAAGTTGGAGTTAAAAAAAAAAAAAAATACCACTAAGGTCATTAATTAAGCAAATTTAAAGCAGAAATATAAGACACTTGACGCGTCTAGGACCGTCTAGGATATGTGTAGTATCATCGGCTGATCCCTAATGTTTATCGAAATAACTCTTATGTTTGGATCCTTAATTTCAGCAGACAGAATAAATAGGTACGATGACAGGGGAAGCCTTGTCTAACTCCTCTTTGAATCTCAAAAATAATCTATCTATGCTTTGGATAATGTTTAGACCTAAGGTTAGCACTTTCGTAAAGGTTTGGGTTGTTTCAGCTATGGTACCCTTCACCCCTTCACCCCTTCACCCCTACCTCTCACTCCTCACCCCCTACCCTCACCCCCGGAATAGTGATGCCGCTTCTGGCACGTGTTGTAGGATTAATCTCAAGCGGAGTTGTTTCAGTCGAGTTCTATCAGACTCAGAGATTTTTTTCCGTGTTTTCCGAAACTTTTCAGGCGTATTTCGGGGACCATATTGAACCATAAATCTCTTTGTAACTTCAAACCGTGGGCGTTTCGAAGCATGAAACTTTGCAATTATGTTGTTTTTCGGATTTTGAAAATTTACTGAAAGACC
>NC_090874.1:48962662-48990162 GCF_036669935.1 Montipora foliosa | reverse complement strand
TCAGAATCTTGCTTAATACTTGAGAGTTGGCAGCTGATCAATTCACAGCCATTTAAGAAACCAAAACTACTGTTGAGATGCTTTGTCTCTGGATGAAGCTCATTGTTGAAGTCATTAACAAGGCCCTGCTAGGGAGGGGGGGGGGGGAGGGATCCTGTTTCGGTTGGTGGAATTTTCAAGGGTGTCATGTCGGTGTTTTGTCGATGATTCACGTTGCTGTCAGAAATTAATGGAGACAGTTTTTCAGTGAGTGATTAACCTATTGACTCCCAGGGGTTCCCCATTGACGAGTAAAATCGTCTGGCGTTAGACAGAGTAAAATACTAAGTCTGGCAGGTTTCGGCTGGTTTGGATGTTGATGGGTTAAAGGTAATTTAAAGGAAGGATGACGCTTGTTGTGGTCTCAGTTTATGTGCTGGTGGCTACTTTTTGTTGCTTGCTGGAATTTACCCTGGAACGGCCTCGTTGATGGGTATGCACCAGTAACGCAAAAATGTGTAAACATTGAAAACAAACCTTTGTGGCTAAATAATGGCATCCTTAAAATTCTATAAAGTAATGTTACTATTTGAATAAGCAGTATATTCTAGGACTTGCCCCTCTGATGGCTAAAAAAGGGTAAGAAATAGAGTTGCTCATTTGATTGAGTGATCTAAAGCCTGAATGTTCAAAGGAGAAATTGAGTCCAACAATTTGAGTCCAACAAGCACAACTCTCACCTACGGTGTACTTGTAAAAGGCTAAAAATGTTGTACCCCTGTTGAAAAAGTGAAACAAAGTACCACATTCACCTGCATACTTTGTCGTAAAGAGATGCTGGAGTATGCTAACCACAATTTTACAATTGCTTCTGAATCAGTTATTGTTGGGGACCTGCTACCAGATGACGTTATTGATTTATCCAAGCTTAAATTGTTTGTGCATAGTTGCAAGCCTTCTGACACTATGTTTACTGTGCCAGACCACGTTAATGGAGCTTATGAAATAAACTTCCAAACCATGCTACCACTGGCTTAGATGGTCTCAGCACCCCCATGCTTAAAGGGGCTAGGTCACGCAATTTTAGGAAATTTCAGCACTGATCGAATGGTCATAGAATTAACTAAAATAACAAAATAACTGTTCAAAACTATGGAAGAACTCTCACAAAACACAGGGAAGCCAAGAAGGGACATGGTTGACAAAACTGGAGAGGATTGAAATGGATTGAATTTAAGTAAATTTGAAAAACGTCAGCACACCTTTTTTCAAATTTATATCAGTCTATATCAAAATGTCATTTACACAGCTGGAAAATCATTCTCAGTTGTTATGTGGCCGTGATTTTGCAAATGAAAGACTCTTGCTCTGCCAATTTGATGTTAAGAGCTCATAATTAACAAAATTAAACAAAATTACCTAAAATAGCATGACCTAGCCCCTTTAAGTCAAAGCTCCTGCTGTTTCTGGGCTACTCATCAAAGTCCTACATGTACATTCCAACCTTTCCACAAGCATCTGTCCTTAAACTTGCTCGAGAAACACCAGTATATAACCGTGGCCGTTTTTCTGCAAATCCTGCTTGACAGTTGGTGCGGTTTCTCTGTTCAAACCATCAAGGAACAAATACTTTCCAGATAAAATGGCATGCGCAGAAAAAGCCTGAATTCTTCTTTTTTTCTCGGCGGCCATAATTTCATCAGCTGTTAACCGATTTACAAGAAGTATGATTTGCAATTCTGTAACCAGTCAGAGTGAGGCTCTAAAACTGATTGTCTTAAACTGATGGCCTCAACGGGCAGATGAGGTGCAACAGGCGCAATCAACAGTACAATAAACTTTATTTAAACTTGAATATTTGAGATGCCAAAAGATGCTATGAAAATAGATATGAGGAAAATGGAGCTACTCAGCTATCATTTTGTTAGAAGTGTGTTCAGATTGTTCAGCTATTCCGTAAACAGTGTTGAATTTCTCTGTCCCCGAATGTGGCAGCCCTAAAGTTCTATTCGGTTCTTTTTGGATTTGCAACTTGTTGCTTCCGAATATATTCCAAAGGACAAGTTTGCCACAACTATACAATCGTCAATCGTTAGGCTATTAGTCTCTCCCCCATGGGACCGAATTCTTCATTTCAAACGTTTTCGATTTGGTAGAAGAAGACAGGGTTCGTACGCGTCTTGAAAACCCTTGAAAACCCTTGAATTTTGAGAGTACATTTTCAAGGCCTTGAAAGTCCTTGAAAATCTCTGCTCTTCATTCCTGGTGCTTGAAAGTCCTAGAAATTTTTTCTGACCCACATAACTTCAGTAAAAATAATCAGCCACTCAAGTCATGTCATTGCAAATGCGACGAGCTGTGGGGTCGAGAATGGTTACCAGTGCCTTTGCATTATTTTCACGCATCTTCGTTACGGAAAATGAGCAAGAATTGTACTGTCAGACTATTTCCATGGGTAAATTCTTCGACGTAAATAAAAAAGAGGTCCTTCAAAATTTGGCTCTTGAAAGTCCTTGAAAAGTCCTTGTATTTTTGGTCTGAAAAAGTGTACGAACCCTGAGAAGAACGATGCATTTTCTTCTAGAATGTTCGGACCTGTATTAATAGTTCACTATTGCCAAATCCCGTAGGAAGTACAACTGCAATGTCTTCTTTTACTCAAACCATTCTTCGTATGAATTCTCTCCGCTTTTCCTTTAAAGGTGTTTGTAAAAAAATCTGAAGTGGAAGCAACAGTAGCTGTAAACAGAGCCTAAACATCACTCGTGTTCAAATCCTTCTCGGCGGCCATAATTTCATCAGCTGTTAAACCGATTTACAAGAAGTATGATTTGCAATTCTGTAACCAATTGGAGCGAGGCACTAAGAGCTCTATTGTATTTCCGCCAATCAGAGTGAAGTCCAGATTCTGGACTACGGGCAGACGACTCCCTAAGAAATTGTATCAGGTGTACCTTTTTGCACCATGTCTAAGGAAAGGTATGCCTGATCACAGGTTAGGCTGTGACTGGCTTAAGAACAACAAAACTGCGTGTATACATACTCCTAGTTTTAGGGTGTATTCATTTGTTTGGATTCCAAAAAGAGAATAATTATTAATTATATCTTCCATGATTTTGGAAGTACTGGAGTATGGTTTTTTTTCTACTCAGTGATGATGTCAATTATGCTTCCATTAATGTTTTTTGGCATCAAGTAGTATATCAGTGATGTCATCTTCAGTGGCTGATGGGAGAAGGTGTTTGTCCTGCATGCTGAGTATTTTGACAATATGAAAATGAAACAGCTATAATTTATAAAGAATGTGTTTTGATTTAACTGATTTGTTACAAACACTCTGGACAGCATATATACCAGTGTTTTTTTTAGTGGGTCAGGCTTTTGCCCTCAACATGCTCTACCACAATGGTTAGATCAATATTTGCTACCATAATAGGTAATTCATTTAAGTTAGTTTTTGCCTCTAAGGGCGATTGCTTTGAATTGTTTGCCTCAATGTGCCATTGTCTTAAACTGATTGCCTCAACGGGCAAATGATTTTGTTCACGATCAGTGTCCTCTATGGCATAATTATAAATCAGGGACAGCGTCTCTGTATCTGGAATACTTTGATTTTCAAGTGCATTCAAGAACATCCTGTCTCCTTCAATGAAAATTTGGCCGACTGTAGCTGTATCCCAATGCCACATTGGACATGTCTGTGCACACAACAGTGCTGAAAAACTCATAAAAGAACATTGTCTTCCCCTGGAAATATCACTAAATCCTTCGTGACCTTGACGAATACTTCCAGCAATTGATAAAATTGCGTTTGACATGACAACCCAGATAAGATCGACTTGATCTCGACAGAAGCGAACACCTCACACCGAGTTCGAAGAGCAGCAACATGACACCAACATGTGGGCAATCATATGAGCTGAGCACACACAAAACCGCAACTACTGCCGGTGATCCGACATATGCATACTGCATATTCTCAAAATCATCCGCAGCGAAAAGAATTTGGCTGGAAATCGAGTTCTTTGTGGCAGTCATAAAGCACCCAGGTCCCACATGGTCTGTCGAAATTACTGTTGCTCCTCACAAAGGCTCGCAGCAATGAGTGAAAAAGCTAGTAAACCAAATCAAAAACAGTAATTTTATTGAGCTTTAAACTTACTTTCCACATTAGGTAACAATAAAGGAAAATTCTGTGTGTACATGGAAAGCTGTTGTACAAAAATAAAAGAACAAAGTTTAGGTTCAATAATAACAAATAAAATAATAGTAATAGTTTCTTATATTGCCATTTCCCTAATTCTGTTGTTGTTTTGTTGAAAGCAAAGGGAAGGCAGAATGTTCCCCTGAAACTCAATTCTGCTGTTATGTCTTAATTACCGGTAATTGTACAATTTGAATGTAGCTTACTATGGACATAAAATGTGTGCATAATACAGCTTATTTTAAAAGGGGCTAGGTCACGCAATTTTAGGCAATTTCAGCATTAATCAAATGGTCATAGAATTAACTGAAATAACAAAATAACGAGTCAAAACTATAGAAGAATTCAAACAAAACACAGGAAAGCTAAGAAGGGACAAGGATGGACAAAACTGGGGAGGATTGAAATGGATTGCATTTGGGTAAATTTGAAAAAGGTTGGGCCACCTTTTTTCAAATTTATATCAGTTTATATCACAATGTCATTTAAACAGCTGGAAAATCATTCTCAGTTGTTACGAGGCCGTGATTTTGCAAATGAAAGACTCTTGCTCTGCCAATTTGACGGTTTAGAGCTCATAACTAACAAAATTAAACAAAATTACTTAAAACAGCGTGACCTAGCCCCTTTAAAGTACTGAAATGAATTTAACTGATCTGCTTCTGTGTTTACAATAATAATAATAAAGACTGTTTTGTTTCTCTTCAGTCAGTGCATCTCCGGTGACAGAAGACAAGTGTTCTTGGGGTCCATCGTACTGGTGTGAGAACTTTGAACAAGCTGTAGAGTGCAAAGCACTGGAACATTGTCGTGAAAATGTGTGGGCTGTAAAAGATGAGGTAATTTTATTTGTGACTAACAAGGTGGACTTGGCCTTATGTGCTTATTTATTGGAGGGTGTAAACAGCAAATTGCACACAAGATAAAAGAGTAAAACAATACTGATTACTGATACTATTTAACTTTTGACCTTGACACCTTTGATACTTTCATCCCCTACACCAGCCACCATTGAGGAGTAAAATCACCTGGTATTAATAATAATAATAATAATAATAATAATAATAATAATAATCATTATTATTATTATTATTATTATTATTATTATTATTATTATTATTATTATTATTATTATTGAGCCAAAAAGGAGTGGTTTTTGAGGAAAGGGGAAAACCGGAGTACCTGGGGAAAAAACCTCTCAGAGCAGAGTAAAGAACCAGCCAACTCAACCCTCATATGGGGTCGAATCTGAGAATCGATTCTGGGCCACATTGGTGGAAGGCAAGTGCTCTCACCACTGAGCCATCTCTGCTCCCCACAGACAGACAGGAAAATGGTCAAAAAAGTCAAGGTAGCTCATGTGTACAGTGTAGGATTGGTTAAATGCTGTTCACAATAAAATTTATTGCTTTCTAATTTGGATTGCAGCTGGTTATTGCAGAAACGATTGTTAATCTTACAAGAATAACAGGAAGTTCAGGGGGGCTGACAACTTGCCTCTTTTACCAAACCTCATAATACATGTAACTGTACTCGTATGTTAACCAATGATTTATTTGATTCATTCAGGTTGCTTGTGAGATATGTGAAGAAATCGTTCCTAAAATCAAAGATTTTTTGTCAAATACTACAACCCAGGTAATATTGACCTATAGAATATGTACATGGTATGTTGTGTAAGTTTTGACCAGAGTTCTTCTGAATGCCTTCCTTTGAGGACCTTTTTATTCTTGGTCTGTATCTTAGTTCCATGGAAACAAGGTAGCTTTCCAAGAAAATTTAGTTAATGCTTGTTTACAGTAATGTTTGAGTTTAAATGCTTCATTTGACCTGAAGGAATGGCATCTACTGGTTTCCCTTTCCTGGATATTTGTATACTCATTACATGTATGTATTGAACCTCCGTAGGAAGAAGTGATCACGTTGCTAGAGCAAGCATGCAGTGCAATTGGGGAATTTGCTACCATGGTAAGACTGGGGCTTATTATGGAAAAAGCCTTTTTTCTTCTTTTGGGGATTGAGGTCTTTGCATTTAGTTTCAAGTTTTGTTTATAGTTTCAAGAACAGTCTCAAGAACCACTGATCAGTCATAGGGGCATCATGAGCCACAATTTAGTTGAAACATTCGCTGTTTAAATGAAGGGGGCTTATTGGATTAAGGCATCTGAAAGTCCAAAATACCAGTAGGGCATCCTAAATCAGCAGTGTATTTACATTTGTTTGATTAGTGAGTCTATAATGATTATATGGAAGGCCAACAGTGAAAAAAATGTTGAAAAACAAAACACCGGTAACAACATTTTTTTTGTTTGACATTTCAAAGGAAATGCATGGGAATTGTTCATGAGACAAGCCAAATTCTCAACTTGAAACATGGAAAGGTTAAATTTGAAAGCAGGACGTTTTCTTTCTAGTGATTTTCGAACACTGATAATTGATGAAATAGTTAGAAATGAAATAGTTAAATATGTTTCCTTGTAGCAAACGGGATAGAAGAGGAAACCCTTCCAACTTGACTCCTGGTGACTTGCTTTTGATCGAAACTTTGAAGAGAGAAAGGCCAATTTCATTTATAACAGAAATTCACATCTTTGAGCGGCACTGTACATACTGTGCCTGGTGCATCGGATACTATTCGATTTCTTCGTTTTTTTGGTGAAGCGGGAAAGGCGGCAAATATGGAAACTGGAAGACCAGCGCTTAAAGTTGAAGACACAGTTGTGATGGATAACTGCCCTACTCACCATTTTGCTGGTGGGGAAGCATTACAGAAATGGCTTAACCCTTTGACGTCCAAACCGGCCGATTTTACTCGTCAATGGGGAACCCCTTGGTTGTCAATGGGTTAATTGCAATCTTTCGTAGATATCAATAAGTTCTAAATATTTTGTTTAATGAGTGAATGAAATTTGCTGACGGAGCCAATGTTTGCATCAACACTCAAAATATTAACTATGGCATACTACAATATACAATCGAAAGTAGGCTTACCAGTAAATACGAAATATCAATAATCTATTTCTTGTTTCTGGTTTAAAGTTCAACAAGGGCATTAGCTGCTTCTTTTTTCGGATCTCTTTGCGGTTCATTCTCAACCAACAACAATCCCATCCGTGTCCAAGTACATACATGCCTACTGGTAATTTATTGTCATTTGCATGAGAGAAAGGCACAAAATCAGTTTCCATAAAATCTTTGTTGTTAAGTTTGTCCTGCAGGTGCACTGCCAGTCTAAAATTGTTTTCTTCAACTTCTGACAAAAATCCAGAGGAAGCTGGAACTGACCGGTGGGGTATGCTTGGAGCGGTTGAACTACTACGTTTATAAAAACGAGTTGTGAATTCTTCATCTAAGATTCTCTTCTTTGGGTTCCCTAAATTCTCCCTAAGGTATGGTCGCTCAAATGTGCCTTCTATCTCTTGTTCTTTCACTGCTTCTTGCAATAAATGTGGTACCCTTCCCCTGGGAAGCAGTTTCCTGTTGCACTTCTTTTGTAGTATGGCTAAAAGTTTGTTGAGAAGAACCCAGTTTTTCACTCCATTGACAATTTTCAAACAAAGCACCTGGGCACAACAGAGTATCTGCCAGAGTGCTAAAGGACAGTCTACCGGCCACTCTACCTGTCATTACTAATTCGTTTTACCTCCCTATCGGGAACAGTCCTAGCTGACTGCCAAAACTCAATGAATATGCGATTGTCACCGTGGTTTAGAATTATCCATTTCTGTTCGCCCGCATTTTGATTTCCTTTATACTCAACTTTGATTTGGTACTATGCCAATCATTAGCGGTAGATAGAAAGTGTCGCCGATTATCTCACGTAAAAACAGCTCAGATCATGTCACTCAACCCGTGGAAATTCAAAACTTGACTCCTCAAGCTGGACATAATGGTTGACAAAATGAAATCCTTTGACTACAAAAATCCGAAAATAACATCTTACCTCGAATATTAAGGAACTTGATCATTTCTCCATTGCAAGAAATGGGAATGTGCAATTTCCTTGTGAAATACGCCGTTCTCATGTTTTTCCTTGCGTTCGTAATTTGCATCAACATTCGTCCAAAAGGAAAATGAGTGCGTCCCAGGACTCAATGACGCACTCTGGGTACATCTCTGCAATTTACAATGCAAACACTTTAGTAGTTCTCCCATCTTTTTTACTGTGATTTTCATAATTCTGCGGAATCTCACCTTCAAGTGCTAAGAACCAAACTCAATCATCAAATTTCCAAACATAGCCAGGAAGATCAACTCCGCCATTGAACTTTTTGTTTAGTTCATAGCTCGAATACCATTAAGTCATCCTTTTAAAGGTTTTTCAGTAAAAAGATTTGTGCATATTCCATCGCTTTCGATCAATTGATTTTGTTTGGTTGATGGAGGCCAAAACGCAGGTGGCTGTTGGGGCTTGAAGATGAGATGCTGCAGAATTATGAAAATCACATCACCTCCAAAAATAGGTATAAAATAATGTTCTGTGCATTAAAATAGTTATTTTAAGGAACCAGTCCCTTTCAAACTTGCAGAACATGGAAAAATTATTATTATTATTATTATTATTATTATTATTATTATTTTTATTATTGAGTTTCCTGTTTTTCTTTACAGTGCAAAGCTCTTGTGGATAAGTATGAACCTTTGATCATGACCAACCTTGAGAAAATAATGGTAAGTATTATTTTTCAGTTGGCAGTTTAGTTGCTACTCTGAGCACAAGTTGAAATTACACAATTTTGTTACACAATTTCAAGGTAATGTATATTAAATATATCTTCACCGAAACAGGAATACGCCGATCACACGTGTAGTGCTTAATGCTGCCCACACTTTTTCTGTTGCTGCATCCTCTCAATTTGCTTGTATAGGAAAAGATTTGAAAATTTTAACTTGCCCGTTCGCTTATTTTGACCATGGCTGATTAAGGTAATTCCCTTGAAATTGTTCTACTATCAAACCTTTTTGGAAACTTGGCATAATTGACATTCATGATATGAACATTAAAAAAATGCAATAAAAAAATGGGGTCACCGTGCTTGTTTACGCGTCAGCAGGCTCTTAAAATGGGGTATTTTTACTGTTTTCGCATCAAAAATTCGAATCACCTTCATACAGAATTAAGTCTTGGTTACTTCAGAGACACAAAATTTTATTTTGAAAATAAAGCTTCTTTTATTTACATAAGCAGTATTGCTTCATTTACGCCGTCTTTGATTCTCTGGTTGTGGGAATATTGCACTTTTTGGGACAGTTCCGTGGTTAGCTTGAAGTCCTCGCCTTGGGTAAAATACAGCCAGTACGGAACTGTTTTCCAAAAAAAATTCATGTTCTACTATCAAACTTTTTTTCTTCTTCAAATATGTTCTTTATTAGACTGTTTTTAGCAAATACCTGAAAAAAAAATCGGGGGTCACCGTGCTCGTTTGAGCAAAAAGGCGCATTTATTTCGCTATCAGGTTTAGTTTGAGCAAAATCCCTTACGTTTTGTATGGGCACGTGCTCATGAGCGCGCGCTCATGACGCGAAAATCATGTGCAGTAGGGATGCGCAATGCAATACTAAGGAATTACCTTAAGTTAAGCAAATATTTTGCTTTTTAAAGGATGATCCCCAGCAAGTATGCACTGCATTGGGACTGTGCACATCCAAAGCAAAAGAAACAGTTGCTGCCAAGCTCATCTTCAAGCCACTGCCTTTAAGACCACATTCTGTGGCTTCAAAACCAGCCATTTTCAAGTCCAAGCCTTACAGAGCTTCTCCTCAATGTATTTTGTGTGAATATGTCATGGGTGAACTCAAAACTATCCTCAAGGAAAATGCAACACAGGTGAGAATAAGATTAAGCAGAAGAACATCAGTTACTTGTCCTGTGGCCTTGAAAGCAAAAAATAATAATAATTACAAAAACAAACATAAAATGCTTTTCATCAATAATTGGTCAGTATAAAATGCATACTGTAAGAAATGACCCAAAGCCTTAATGAATGCTAACCTTAGGGCCTGGTCACACTAGCAGATTTCTAAATTGCCTTGCAAAAAATATGGTGAAATGCAAAGCTTGGATGACTGCAACCGACGCATGAGAACCTTACAAATTTTTGCCAAACTCTACCAAACTTCATGGGTGCCAGTGTCTTTCCTTTTCTCCTATAGTGATTGTTCACAGCAAACAACAACACTGTTGATTGGAATTTGATGTTCAGAAGTTGCATTTCTCTGAAACGGGTAATAAGTAAAGCAAATACTGCCCATATTATGAAGACATCAAGCTTTCAGCTTTCTTGGGAGTGGATTTTTATCCACTGGTGTTTGTCCATTCGCTGTGCATGCTATTTTCTAGGGGAAGGGGGGTGACTAGAAGCTGAAATTTTACTTCTTTTTTTTTTTACACAGCAAGAAATTGAGGATGCTCTAGAGGAGGTGTGCAGTATCCTGCCAGAGACAGTGCGAAATGATGTACGGTATCCTAATAAAAATAAATAATTTTTACACGCATGTATGTGATTTTTTTTAAAGTGTGCTCCTTGTGTTTTGAAGTATCTGTTCTGGAATGATGATTATTGGATTCCTTAGAATTTTTGAAGGATCTTATTATTCCTTAATTCAGATTTCATTTGTTAAACAAACAGCAATAATCATATTTATTTATTATTATTATTATTATTATTATTATTATTATTATTATTTAATTATTATTATTATTATTATTATCCTTATTCATCCTTTGATTTTAGCTTTCTTATAAAGCCTGAATGGTATTTTAATGAATGTGAAATTATGTAGGGGAGGTTTGATGGGCTGAGGAAAATGACTTGAACAAAATCCTTAAGAAATTTTGGCAACAAGGGAAGGAATCTATTTCTCTGTTTTTTCAAGACTACTTTAGATCAAAACTACCTTGTTCTCAGACTGTACATTAGATCATTACTTAAGCAATAGAGGACGTTTTCAGTGTTTCCATAGCCTCATCTAAACACGAGGGAAGTGGAGAGAATTCAAGACAGTCATGCAAACCCGGGACGCAGTGGGGCTGGACAGTCTGCAAGCCAGCAAGTCATGCGAGCCATGCAAATTTTGAATTTAAGTCTAAGCACCCATTTCAAATAGTGCTGATAAACTGTTATTAAGTCTAAGCACCCATTTTAAAATGGTTAGCTTTCAAGAACAGTGTGATTTGCATGTTGACTCGCCATCTAGGCTTGCATGACTCAGATTTATCCCTGGAATAACTGTTATATCTGGTATAATTTATCCCTCCTTCTAGGAACCGGCCCCGGTTAGTAATCCTTTGCCTCCTAAAATTGCTAGTTACAGATTTACGTACTCTGTTTAACACCAGAACTGATGATTTTACTGGTCATTGGGGAACTCCTTTGTGCAGAGAGAGTTAACTTATTTTAAACAATTCTCAGGACTCCATTCAGACTGGATTCCCCTTATTGTAACTATTGATTTAAAGATAGATATAAGTTGAACTTGTGTACAAGTTGACCCCCCATTTTCAAGGCCTAAAAACTGATTTTTCTTCCTTTCTGACTAAAAAGCTGAAATTCAGATCAATAGGATGTTTCCTCAAAGTTACTGTCATGTTTGCAGTGGTTATCAGCTCTTGCAACATGCAATGACACAAGTATTTCAGTTTACTTGAGGAAGTTTGTTAAATGTGACCCTCTTTGGGAAAACCAGGCTTAATGAAAATTGCGTTGAGCCGTTTTTCAGCGCAACGCATTTGGAAACGTTG
Source organism: Montipora foliosa (assembly GCF_036669935.1). NCBI lineage: Eukaryota > Metazoa > Cnidaria > Anthozoa > Scleractinia > Acroporidae > Montipora > Montipora foliosa. The sequence continues at coordinate 48,978,238 of NC_090874.1, read as the reverse complement.
AAATGCATTCAAAAACATTCTCAATGCATTCTGAAACGTTTGCAATGTTCCCCAACGGAAATAGAAAACGTTCCATACCATTGAAAAATCATTTCAAAACATTCAGAAAATGTTTACAAACGTTGATAAGCATCATTTTTTTTTCACTGCATTAGGATAAATCCAGTGTCAATGATGACTGATTGTCACGAGTAGAATTCGGCCGTGTCCTTCTACAACTTAGTAGAATTACATGTCGTAGAGCGCTTGTTAAAAAATTAAAATTACAGAGAAAAATGAAGGGTTTGTGTTCGACGTTCACCTCTGCGTACCAATAGAAAGACAAGGGTGGAAAGCTCAATTTCGGATCGCTCCAGCACCAAGCCGATTTTCACTAACAAATTCCCATCGTACAGGTTTCAAATCACGTACCAATCAAGCTGAAACTCACAAACAAATTCCCATCGTACAGGTTTCAAATCACGCACCAAGCAAGCTGAAACCCAGAGGTTTCCTTTCATGCCATTATATCTGAAATGCGTCCAAAACTCAAAGCGCTGGACCTCAAATAAAATTTTAAAAATCCAGCATTCGGGAACTCCAAGGGGTCGAAATTGGGCTTAAGCCTGAAATTTTCAGGCTTTCTTTTCGCTTTTGCCAATGTAAAAGAAGCACTCACAACTTCAACCTCAAAATGTTTCATTCTACAGTTTAAAGACATGTTTTTTTCATGATGCAGTCATTGAAAGACTCAATACTTTTAATTTTAAAGAATCATGAATAATTCTTGATTCAAGGATGCCATCAAGGACAAGATAGGGTCAAGATTAGTGTGGTACTGTACTAATGCCCCTTTTATTTTTGATAGTGTAATGAATTTGTGCAACAATATGAACCCGCCATCGTCCAGATCCTTATTGCGGAACTCGATCCATCAATTGTCTGCACAACTCTGGGACTTTGTGCGTCGAAAGAACATCGCAAAGGTTTGAAGATAAACAGGATACGTACACAATAGTTGTGAAGGGCTCTGTGCTTAAGTGTCTGGCATTAAGTGCACCAGAACTTTGTCATAACATCACTCTTAACAGTATCTTCTGGTCTAAATTACAATGTTCTGCTGAAGCAATACCGTGTGGCATGTAATTTTTGTGGGACTTTTATTTTGTGGATTGGCGATTTTTGAGGTTTGCAGGAACTAATTTTTGCAGTTTTCTTTTCAAGCAGCCCGACTATTTTCAACTTTTATTACTTTTTCTGGTGAAAACCCCTTTACCACCGAGAACGAGTGGGAAAATGGTGTCCCTTGGGATGACCCATTCGAACAAGTTTAACGTGACCTTTTGATTGACTGCTTTGAGTTTGTTTCTTGTGCCTCAGAGACTGGAAAAGTATTGACTTAACCTTTTATCGTTTCATTCTGCTTGTAGCAAAATGCAAATATCAAAATAAATAATCTTTTTTACCCTACTGTATGATACGTAGTAACACAAGTGGATTAAAAGCAATTTTTAATTATATAAATGGGAGTAAATTTTTACGGTTTTTAATTTGCTGGTGTTTCTTTCTACTGGAATTTATTCTTACGGATCAAGTACCATCAGCAAACTCCACAAGAATTAAACCGCGCTGAAATAGAAGTGCTACACGGTAGACCAATAGCTCAGTCTTGAACAAAGGCATCATCTCAAGGCTCTGGGGAATGAATGTAAGGACTTGTATGCGTTTATTCCCCAGAGCCTCAGGATGATGTCTTTTATTTTAGGGCTGAATTTTAATATATCGAAATCAGGCTATTTGCTTTAAATTAAGCACTGTTGCACCAACCAAGAACTTGTTCTGTAACCATGGTGACCATTAACAATTCTCTGTTCCTTGGGTCAAGAAAGTTACCGTATTTACCTGCACATAACTCAATCCCATGTATAAGTCGACCCCCCATTTTTGATTGCAAAAAGGCAATTCCTTAATTTCTTTGTTAAATGTTCATGGGATACTAATCTTGTATTCTTCGATTTCTGGAACTGTGGATACACAAAAAAATCAGGGCCTCAATCGCTTAATAGTTTTGTGGTTCAGCAAACCGAACATGTAAACCTCAACCTGTTTTGTTGCTCAAAGATAAATGGCTTTAGAGGATAAGTACAACATCACAGAAGCAGGAGTCAATCTTTGAAAATGACTTCAAAAACAATGCAAAACGTGCAAGGTTTAATTGGTCCTTGATTTATAATATCTCACATAACAAACAAAACAAAGAACTCATAAACCAAACACTACGAAGTTTGCAAATCATTTAAATCAGCCAGGTTTGTATAAAGAATAAAAAACAATCATTACCAACCAGCATTTGCAGGCAAAGCAAGTGACGATGCTTGCACGCAAACAAAGGCAAACGTGAGGTGTTGTGCCAGGTTACTAAGCAGTTGAATGACCGTGTTTTATTTGAAGAAACATAAATTTCTTTTTGAGCTTTCCGCCTTTGGTAAACAAAAATTTCCATTGTCTATTTCATATTTTGTGCTAGTGAGTATCTTCAGCATTTAGATTTGGACAAATCATTTCTCATTTCAACTGGAATTGTTTACATTCATTTTGAAGTCTTTTGTCATTCATTTTGAAGTTTTTAGTCCACTGCATTCGTTATGACCAAGACAACATTAGTATGTTAATTGTGAATCAATTATTTAGCTAGAACTTGGCGTTTTTGGAAGATTTCGGACGATTTTTGGAGCTTATTTTGAGGCTGTAAAAGGTCGCCTTATACACGGGTAAATACGGTAGGTGACTCTCTAAGGTAGAAAATAAGAAAATGTGATGAATCCTTAGAATGCTGTGGACCACCTCTTTTAAACCCCTTAATTAACTCCTAAAATAAACCTAATTTTAAAGGGGACATAATTTTATTGATAGTTTTCTTAGTAGAATAATGTTGAGTAAAATCGTCTGGCATTAGACTGAGTACAATCTATGAAGTCTCTCTCTTGGGAGTCAATGCGTTAAGCCTCTATCCTCCACTAGTGTATATTCCCCTTTCTAGTTTAATTTGCCTTGTTGCATTAACATGTAACATGGGGCAAGGAAACCTCACAAATTGCACTTTTTCAAGCAGAGAATTTCAGAAATAAGCAAGGCAATCCAAGCCCTTGGCTTGTCTAAGGCAGTATTATTGTCCAGTTTAGTTAGTTAACCATACACGTACCTGCAATATGTTTTAATTACTTTGCAGCCCTTGAAAAGCAAGTGACTTTGAAAGTTGGAAGTAATGAAACATGTCAAATCTGCGTTTTGGTTATGACATACTTGAAGAATTTGCTTGCTGACAATGCCACTGAGGTAAAAAGACAGCCATCTCTGTTGTCAATGCAGTCTTCTTTCTTGCACGTCATTGAACTGGCAATTTTGTTTATGCAGTTGAACTTCCCGTAAGCGACCACCCAAAATGTCAATCCTAGGTGGTTGCTTATGGGAGGACCATATTGAGTCAAAACATTGCCTCATTAGCATAATATAGTAACTGCAAAGAGTTATGCCATGTGTCAATGTCCATCTAAACCAGTGCAATAATGATGAGTAGTCACAAAAATATTTATTCCCACGTGAATATATTTTTTTACGGAGACAACAAGTCATCAATACCTTGGCTGAAATAAAAAAAATCAAAAATTTTGGATAAGACTTGGACTGAAAGGGAATGTGCTGACCATGCCAAATACTGTACTTCGATTTTCATACTGTTGTTCCATTTAACTGTTGACTGTTCTTTAGAGATCAGTCAACCAGAAAATCAGTTCTAATTTCTTACAATTATAAGAAATTTAATGTTGTCTGTTTTAAGGCTGACAGAATACAGCATACCGGTATGTGCATTTTTTTGGGAAATTTTGATTTTTTTTATTCATGTAAGAAGTCAATTTCCAGAAAAAACCTGGTACTTCCCATTGAGAAATCTCCCTCTACCCAAGAATCATCGATAATGTTACAACGCCTTATTATCCAGTTTCAAACTATTAGCTCTAAAAGTGGTCACGGCCGCTTACGAGAGCTGGTCGCTTACAAGAGGTTCCAAATATAGTGATTTTACTTGGAAACTTTTGGTATTTTGGAAAAGTGGGCTCTGATGAGAGGTGGTCGCAACCGGAGGTTTGACTGTATGAGGTTAACAACTAGTGGCTGCAATCAGTTGTTGTCAGTGGTTTTGTTATACAGCTATTTCGAGAAAGTTTGTCAAGAATAAAGTGCACGCGACAATCCCGAAAGGTAATGTGGGATATGATCAATACACTGTTGCTAACGACTGTGGCTGTCGAACCTACTTTTGTTACTTTCCTTCAGCACTCGCAAACATATATCAGTGGCCTCCCGTACGACTCTTTTAAATTTCTTTGAAAAACAGTGCACTTAAAATCACCCACAATACCTTTCAGGATTGTCGCGTGCACATTTTCCAACAACGTTTCTCAAAATAGCTGTATACAACTTCTACAAATTATTTATCAGTTCAGCAGGAAGTAGGAGCATTTTGTGTGGAGTGTTTAGAGTTCCTGCCACCCCCCCCCCCCCCTTTGTACTTTCCACTGTTTATCAGTATCTCTGCTGCGTGGGGGCTGGTGGCTGGGTTGTCAAGTTTTGCCAGCCATCCATGGGTACAGTCTCCATCTTGGAGCTGACTGCCAATAGCGGAAGCTCCAGGATGGGCACCCAATCTCCACTTAGCGATGCAGTTGTTAACATGACAGTCAATTGCACTGTTCTAATGAGAGATCTGTGCAAGAAAAAAAATTCATTTGCGCCCTTTACACAGTGTGCTTGGTGAGAAAAAGAGACCTGTTTTGCTTAATTTGTGCACACCATTCTGAATGGTGCATCCTGATTGGAACTGAGTTGATTTCAAGAATGGAATTAGTTTGTCTCAGGCTGCAACTAACGAAAAGAACTTGGTTGCTGTTCCTAGTTTTATCCATTCATCTTGATCCGGTCCGGCTGTCTAGCGGGCTGAGAGTTATGTGAATTATGATTAAGTTCCTGGCAGAAAATTTTATGTCATATGGCAAATATGAACAGCCTTGTCTGGATAATTAGGGACTTAACACACTCTGGGAGGGCAATGTCAACGAAAATGTCACCTCAAAATATAACTTTGCACTGTCGTCAGTTTTTTTGTGATTATTGCATCTCATTGGTGTTGTACAATATGGGTGAAGTGTTCTAAAAATGAATTGGTACGAGCGGTTTCAGAGTAATAACAGAGAATGACAGGTTGACCTTTGTGTGCTCACATTGTCGTCAAAACCTCAAATTTGGTGATTTCCTGTCGTTGTGATGAAGAGTACCGCAAACATTAAATTTTTGTGCTAAACTGCATGCAGCACGTGCAGCACGATTATTTTTCCTCTTTTACTATCGATCTCAGACGTCGGTGGATCAGGGCTTTTTTTTTAGCCCACTTCACGGACTGTTGATTTCAGTCTTCAGTTGAAAAATTCTGATCACGTGATAACATTTTTTGTGGCCTCGTTCTTCCCACGACTGAGAAAAGAAAAAAACCTGAAAAAAATTTCCACCTTCTCAATTCCTCGGACAAGGCTTTTCCTGGGTTACCCGTAATAGCTTTAGCCGGTTTTACTCGCCGTCAACATCGTTTCGCGTTTGGCTCTTTGGGGAGAGCAACAGAAAATAGTGTCACAAGAACCGCAGAGCCGCAAAAAATGTTATCACGTGATCAGAATTTTTTAACCACAGACTGAAATCAATGGTTCGTGAAGTGGGCTGGAAAAAAACGCTTGTCCACGGAGGTCTGAGATCGATAGTAACCAATGATATTTTTTTGTGACATGGTCATTGCAGTTGTTATCGTCGTTTCGTAAAATCCCTATTATTAGTGAGTGGATACCCTAAATTTTTTCTGAAATGTTCTTCTGTTTTGCAAGGAAAGTTAGTATAGCATAAGAACTTAACTGTCAACAACTTTGTTTTAAGTTGGACTTAATGGTTATCATTCCTAATGTATTTCAGGATATTCACGGTTTTCAAGTTTTACGGGAATGTCTTCTTGGTTTCATCCTATTTGCACTGAATGCAATTAATTACATTATGTGGATTACTCTTGGGTGATGATTGCACATTGTAGGACTTGCTCTGATTGTGAATGTGGTGTTTCTTTTAACAGCAAGAGATTTTGGCTCTTCTGGAACAAATTTGTAATTACCTGCCTTCCCAGATTGCCTCTGAGGTAATTAAAGTGAATAATGATTAATTTTTGGGTTATGCATTGTTACAATATTTTCTTGTGGTTGCACAATCAATTATTAATATTATTACAAATCGAAACACTGTTTTCATAAACTGCACTGAACCTTTTTTTACTTTTCATATTTTTGATTGTGTTGTGAAATTGTTGCCACGTTCTATAACTAATATGTAATAAACAGGGCTTTAACGAAGGAGATTACCCTTCCATACGTAGTGGACCTAAAATGTGTCACAAAGGTCATTGGGATATTAAAATGAAAATGTCAATTATTAAATTTTGATTATCAGTTAACTTGTGATGTGGTAGTAGCGTCAACTGCTACACTATGAAAACCTTGAATCTGGAGCCCCTGCTCAGACTGCCACATTGTGGCTGGCTTGTTTGGCTCAGTTGCTAGAGCATTGGAATGGAATCACAGAGATCATGGGTTCGAATCCTGTTGAAACTACTTGAAATTTTCAGGTGTCTACAACAGACGTTTGCTTAAATTGTCCAGTTAAGTGTGAGGATTCCGCCATACCTTTGGTGGAGTCACCCTGTTGTGTTCCCTGATCATGCTGCTTTACAGGGGTGTTAAGCATTTATTTTGTTTAAAATAATTATTGCAGTACATACTATAGCTAACACATTTCTTTTTTCCATGTCATAGTGCAATGCTCTTATCTCTGAATATGGCCAAGCTGTTCTGGATCTGATTGCAACCTCTGACCCTAAAACCTTGTGTGAGGTAGTTATTTTTGTTTTTATTTGCTACCAAGTTGTTAGGTGACCAAGTCTTCTGATATGGTATTTTGTGCAGCGCAGTTTCAAGGATGTGCAGTACAACTGAATGCATCTTAGGACATGAGAAAACCTGTGTGGTGCTGAAATTGGGCATGATGAAAGGCTAATCCTTTATTGTTCATCACTGTTGATTTGCCCGCACTTCAACAATGGCAAAACCAAGGTTGATAATACTTGTGTACACACTTCATATGTTTTTTTTTTTTACATTGAATTTCAAAGTAGGCCGCTTTAGAGGTATTTAAATCATTAACACAATTCACTTATTTACATTCCTTTACATATCAGGCTTAAGTTAAGGCGAATCTAAGGAGGTCATCCCCAAGGTGAATTAGTTACATCACAAAAAATTGATGAAATAAATGTACGTTAAACTACCACATATGCATGTATATGAAGTGCAACTAGAGATTGATTGCTTCTAACCTAATCATGTACCTTTTACCTTTGACCTTTCACGTAGGAAGTCGGTCTCTGCTCAGCCCTGAAGAAAAAGGGTAATTATTTGTGCAGCTTTGGTCCATCCTTCTGGTGTGCTAATAAGCAAAATGCTGCCATGTGCAATGTAAGTATACCGCCCTTTAGGGAAAACACAAAGCAACAGGCCAGTTCCGAGTTCGATTGGGACTCGAACCTACGACATCCATCCGGTCGGATGATGCTAAAACAATTAAGCCACAAGAACTGCTGGGGAGGAGAGGCAAAGTCGTTTCTTTTGGTTCTTCATCGACAATAGACCTAACCAGCTAACTCAGTGTTGTGCCCAATTCAAATCTCCCGGGACTAAGATTCTTTGTGTATTGTATTTGCATGATAATGTAGCATTCATATTTAAATGATATGGAAATACCTGGAACAAAATGTTTTATTCCCAAAGGGTTTGAATTGGGTACAACATTGAGTCAACCGATTAGGTGCATTTGAGGTGCATTCATGATCAGTGGGACACATTGTCAAAAACGTCTTTAGTTCTTGCAGCTCATTGGTTGGAGCATCCAAAGGGCGTTCATAGGTTCGAATCCTTCGTAGAACTTTGATTTCTTTCAACTGTCCTTTCACCCCTTGCTAGGCTACTTCAAGCTTGTATATTTTGAAGATGTGGCTTAGTTAAGGCTGATTCTCACTAGCGTCGGAGTCGTAAGAGCGTTTATGATCTAGTGAAAGCCATAAATCGGAGTCGGAAGAATCAGAACGGTTCCAATTTCTTCCGATTCCGCTTACGACTCCGTCGCTTACGATAGCGGGCATGGGTGAGAAAGTTGTGGAGGCTGTAAGACCTTTCCCCGTATTATGCGATAAGTCTTGCTATTTTTTTAAAAATAAGAACATGAAAAAGAATACTTGGCAGGAGGTGGCCAAACAATTTGGGTTTAAATCAGGTATGTGATTAAAGAAACCATTAGTATATACGGGACTGATTTGAGAAAGGTTTTTTTTTCTGCACCTGCGACGCCTCCAAAGTGGCGGAGCGGGGACAGAAAAAAAAAACCTCAAATCACTACCGTATATACTACTTAACCAATAAGTCTTGCAAAATAAGGAGAAGAAGGAGCCAAAGAAGAAAATTCTGCTCTACATCCACGATGTTTTTATTTTTTCTGCTTTGTTGCCAAAATTTCCACCTTGGCCGGGCCCACTTCTCTGCATTGTGATTGGCTTGTTCTTCCGCTTCTGCTTCCGACTCCGACAATCTAATTTTCACAGGATCGTAAGCGATGGAATCGTAAACGGAATCGGAAGGCAGTTTCCACTTGGTCATACGCGCTTACGATGCCGATTCCGTCGCTCGTGAAAACCAGCCTTTAGTTTAATATCCTATGGTGGCAATAATTGTGTCGATTTTTTCCACAGGCTGTGAAACACTGTGCGGACCATGTATGGCATTAGCCACCACATCACATTGGAAAATGCCAGCCTCGAGTCAGCGTTTTGATAACAATTTTTTAATATTAATTTAGATTTGAACATAAATACCAAAGGATACCTTTTTTGCTGCGGGTACGTTAAAAAGTTTTGTTAGCTGCTTACGTCCGTTTCAGTTGTCTTAACGAAATTTCCAGATTTTGCTAGATGTCTCGGTTTTGGTTAAGAACGCTTCGATGTTGCACGTGTTGTCAAAACCCTTTGAATACTGGACGTTCGCTCACTAAAGCTTTTGAAATTCTTGTTTTTTTTCATAAAATTTGTTCGTTTTGTTTTCACATTTGATGGTATCTCTGGAATTTAGAATTATGCAAAAGCACCGTTTTTGGTTTGGATTTTAATCAATAAAGAACCATAAAAAGATCAGAAAATGCGTTTTCTGTCATCTCTTTGCTTCTTACACCGGAAGTTGGGTTTTTCTGGCGCTGTTCTCATTGGGCGACACGCAGACATTCTTTTGACTCTTCAAGCCATCTTTCGAGGAGGAGAGATTGTGTGACGAGTAGGGAAGTGAGCTGTTTTCCCATTTAAATTGTCTTCACACAACCACATTTAGATTGCCAAGAATCTTTTCTCCATTAGAGATGACTAGAATAAAAATCTGGGAGACACCACTGTCCTGGCAAGCGAAATATCCTCTTCCGGTTGCCGTCCGCGTCTCAAAAACGCGCGTGCTTAAGGCCCGTTTCAAACGTCGAATTTTGCATGTGCCGAAACCCGGGTTCCAAATCTAATGCAGATGAGAAAAATCTATTGTTTTCGCTCATTTACATTAGATTCGGCACATGTAAGGTTCGACGTTTGAAACGGGCGTTAGCTCCCTATTTGTTGGCGCGAGAGTCAAATTAACGAGATAATGGGAAGGGGCGCTGTATTATTTTAGTTATTTCACCGCGCCGCTCCCCATTCTCCGCGCTGCTTTTGCCTCTCGCGCCAACAATATCACCAGCTTGGCAGGATGGTACCAGTTGATGTTGTGACCTGTTTTGATTGCGAGTGATTCGCAACAGCGAAAGTGTGAATCTTTCCTGAAACGGCTCAGTAATGATCCGTTTTCCGGTCATGTAAACGACGTTTCGTTTTACCAATGTAAAAGTCATTGCAACCCCAGCAACACGCTTTGTACACAACCTTTGATTTTTGAGATGTACGGAGACGATCTTTCCTTTTGTCAGTGAAATATCAGGCGAGTTCACACTAAGGCCCAAGTAGGCCTTAAGTACCTTAAAAACTCAAGTGAACTTGAGACGGGCGATGCTTACTTTTAAAGATAAGCGTTCATACTAAATTGTTAGGTATGCTACTTGCGGGATCGCTTGTCAATCAAACTATGCGGCAAAACCCGTCAAAGCAAATAGCAAGACTTTCAAACTTTCACCGTGCGCCCTCGAAACGTTCGAATAGCATGTCTTTATTTTGATTTTTACTTCTCTACTCTTGCGACAGCGGTCTTTCGGGCTTCAACAAATGTATTGCTTTGCTTTGATGGAGGAAGCCTTTAGAATTAGCCGGAGAAATCGTCTGATGTTGCTTATGTGTATGGCAGGAGTTTCACAGCAACAAAGACCACAACTGAGAAGAAGAGCTTGGGTTTGGCCTCGACCACAGAACTGGTTTCGCCTTCTAATAGCTAATCCAGAACTGCATTTTCTTTGGAAGGAACTTTTTCGCGTCACTCATGAAACATTTGAATACCTTTGTGACCTTGTAAGAGTAGATCTGCAAAAACAACAGACGCAGATGCGAGCGCCGATTAGCGTAGAAGAAAGGGTTGGTTTAGCATTATGGCAGCTTGCAACCGGCAACACTTATAGAAGCTGTGGATTACAATTTGGTGAGAGGAGAAACGATGTCGGCTTCCGTTGTGATCAATGTTTTTGCTTCGCCACGAAGGTTTGCGTGCACTAGCTTTTCCCGCCGTATAGTTGATTGACGTATTATCGCTTTCGAGTGTTTTGATAGTGCGTAAGAACGCATTCGAGCACGGTAAAACTAGCCTTGAGAGCGTACTTCGGCTTCTCTGAGGATAGGTCGTTTCCAAGGTTACAAAGTAAGGTACTTAAACCAAAATAACCCCCGTTCACACTCCAAGTATACTTAAGGCAAACTTAAGGCCTACTTATGTACCTAGTATGAACTCGCCTATCAACTTGAGGTTAAGGTTAAGGTAGACCTTCACGGGCGAAATTTTTGCGATTTTATTCTTATCTTATAGTAATCAATACTACTGTATAACTACATTTTCTTTAAAAAAATGTTAAAGGAAACGCGAGTTATTAACGAAAACGTATTTTCGATGGATCTTTCTCGGTCAGTGAAGGCAAGAAAAGCCAATTAGAAAAAATTTGGTCATGTTTTCCGCAGGAAAAGGGTAACCGTAAGCTTGAATTTCAAGTCGCGTTTGTCGTAAACATCGAATTTTTTCACGCATTGTCGGTTTACTCCGTGGGAATGACTTTGTCATGGGAAAGGACAAACGAGAAAAGAGTCCATGGGTAAAACCAAAACCTAAAAAGAAGCGTGGCCGTTGAAAGAAGAAACAATATAAATGACATTTTTGCGGTTTGACCCAAGGCACACTGCACGACATCTTTTGTGTTCCCATTGGGCTGTTGTTATCTGCGGTATTTGCGTGTTGACATGTGGTGGATCAGAAGGCCCGAAATGTTTGTAAAACTTTGGAAGCGAAAAGAACCCTGGCCTCTTCCACACGTAGCCGTATTCGTTTGAAAACGCAACTTTTTTTAACGTTTTAACAAAAATTCGCATTTTCGCCCGTCCTCACGTATACTATGAATCGATTTGAAAACGTAACCCGACTGCGCATGCTTGACGCATGAGTATTCGCTATTATGAGCCCGCGAAATAATTAATTGGCACCATCTTTGATTGGAATAGTCAGCTTGAAGAAATAGGAAAGCTAAATTTTCTTGAAAACAGGCAATCGGGTTTGAAATAAGTTAAAGTATTAAAGACAACAAAGTGAAGCGCCTGTCCGCCATCTTGAAGAAGTTAATAATATTACGCGGAGTGGACTGGAACTGATGGTGTGACGTCGAAAAGTACAGTTTTCGTTCGTCCACGCGTACTCGCGAAAACAGCGTTTTCAAAAAGTTCCACTCTGGAGAACGTTTTTGAAAGTTCCGTTTTGGGTGATCGTTTTCATCGGATACGCGTGGACGGAAGCCGTGTCCGCAAAGAAAAGGTTGCGTTTTCAAATGAAGACGGATACGTATGGACGGGGCCGGGCCCTAGTTTGTTTTTACACAAGTGTATCCCCTTTAAACGGGTTGATAGGCTATGAAAATTCAACGGATTGTCTTGAAATTTGGCCTGAGGACTTCCAAGATACCAACCTAAAATGTCTTGTGAGGGATTTCGATTTTTTAAAATTTAACTCCCGCAATGGCCTTCGACGTAAACTTTACCGGTAAATTTTTGATGGGTATATTTGACAATCGGGATGTCAAAAAAGCCTCGCACTGTTTTGACGACAAACGCCTTGTGAATGACATTATACAGAAGGCTTCTCTTTGCTTTAAAATTCGGTACCCGATAAATTCGATCAGAGAGACATTGGTCTCTCATGGTTCTTGGGGGCCACTCTGGCTTCAAAGGGACATCAACAAATCAAGTATTTTTTTCTTCGAGTTCGAGTTCGAGTTCGAGTTTGAGTTTGAGTTTGAGCTCGAGTTCGAGTAGTAGTAGTAGTAGTAGTAGTTTTAGTTTTTATCTTGTAAAGCTTAACTGATGATTTCCCGTGTTTAAATCAAATCTTACTACTACTACTACTACTACTACTACTACTACTACTACTACTACTACTACTACTACTACTACTACTACTACTACTACTACTACTGCTACTACTACTACTACTATTACTACTACTACCACTACCACTACTCGAACTCAAACTCGAACTCGAAGGTCAGACGGGAGCAGGCCGTGGGAACTGAAGATGTTAAAGTCACGACAATGAACAAGTACAAGGAAGGGTGTCGTTTTTGCAAACGTTGGCCGTTTAGCACTTATATTTGAACAGACTTAACTGATTAGAGTGTAATGTGAAGTGCTAAGTTTCTACCCCATATGAACCATGTGAGCGTTAGCCCTACTGATGGTAGGGAATGGAAGTACAAGGAAGGATTACGTTTTCACAAACGTTGGCCGTGTAGCACTTAGTGTTACACTTGTAAGTGCTACGCGGCCAACGTTTGCAAAAAGGTAATCCTTCCTTCTATAACTAAATCTATTCTGGAAAGGGCTGACTGCCATTTTTAGGCCAAGTATAGGTGCGGTTCTTTGTGATGTATCATGTTTGCGAGTTTGAATACTCGGAGATACTAGCTTCGTCAATCTACACTCTAAACAATGATCCGGGAATAAATAAAGATATGATGATAATGATGATGATGATGATGCATTTGATATGTGCTTCTTCCATATCGCTCGGAGGATAATTTAAAGTCATCGCTGGCGAAATGCATCTAAAGTACTTCTTTCCCCGTGTATGTGTCATTTACCATGTTTCTACACCGCACATGCTCACTGAGATGACACTCGCGTTGTATATCTGTATCTTTATGAAGAATGCGCCAATCTCGCAAAGTGTTGGGAAGGCACCAGTGAGTGGCAAGAGCTTTCCTTCTTTTCAAGTCCTTCTCACTCTTGCCAGGCTCACCCATTGAACTACCTTGGTATACAAAATAGTTCACTTTTACCTGTCTTTTTCCTTAAGGCTAACATGTTGGTGGGGTCTTTGTCCACACACAACTAGCACCTTCCTTTTTTTTCGACTAAGCTGCAGTTTAATGTAAAAGTCTTTCAGCTTTAAGCGATTTCTCACTTAAAATCCCTTATCTGCCTGGCCCCAGTCTTTCAAAGTCCAGATAACTTCATCCGGTGTGTAAGTCACTATTCAACATGGTTTCAGTCTTGAGTATTTGCTCGCGTAACTGTGAATATGGATAAATAAATAAATATTGATAGATAGATAGATAGATAGATAGATAGATAGATAGATACATAGATAGATAGTAGATAGATAGATAGATAGATAGATAGATAGATAGATACTTTTATTATAAACACCTTGCAGCCATAGGCTGAATTACGGAATATATACAACTTTGTCTTTAAGAAAGAAGAAAAATTATCTACGTATTATAGACATGGCTAAAAATAAAACTGTTCTTCAAACGCTCGGTTTTGCATTTGGGGAGAGTGAAATCTCTTTTGCGTCTCAGTGCGTATTTACAACTCTTCCTTTGGGGGAGGAAGCTGTGGAGTCTATGAGTGGGGTCACAGACTATCTCGTCGAACAGATCGGTTGAAATCTTTTCTCTCCTCTCATGAAGTTTCGGTAGGCCAGCTGTTTCTAGTGCTACACTATATGACAGGTCAGGATAGATGATTCTGATTGCGCTCCTTTGGATCCGTTCCAAATCTTCGCTGATGTAGTTTGGTAGGGAACGATGGAATAAAGGACTTGCATATTCCAGGACGGGTCTAATGCATGTCACGTAGAATAGCACAAGTTCACTTGGCGCAACTCCAGATCTCTTAAGTTGTTTCAAAAAGTAGAGACGAGAGGAACATTTTCTACTTAGTTCAGAGGTGTGCATGTTCCACTTTAAATCGTGGCTAATGATCATGCCTAGCAATTTGGCACTGTTGACTAATTCAAGAGGTTTGCCATTTAGGACTAGGGGTTCAAAAACGTGGTTGTTGTTTGAGAAACCAATTCGTAGTTCTTTGCACTTGGCCTCATTCGGTTGGAACCCATCGATACTCGCTTGTCTTTAAAGGTCATCCACACCTTCTTGGAGTTTGCTCTTACTGCCCTTTGTAACTACTTCGGAACAAGATGTGTCGTCCACGTATTTCCACCGTATGTCAGCTGGGGTGTCCAAATCATCAATCTTAACAAGAAATAACCAGGGGCCTAATTTTTTCCCTGGGGGACACCGGATGGCACAGAGCGCTATTCGGAGTGACAATCTTGGGCAAGTTTAACTCTTTGTTTCCGATCCATCAAGAAGTCGACAATTCAGCTTTTGACTTGCCTCGGAATATCATATGTTGTTAGTTTTTGAACGAGAACACTATGGTCGATTAGGTCAAAATCCTTACGGAAGTCAAGTAGGACTACTCTTGCCGTGGCACCATTTCCATCGGTGTTAACAAGCCAATTGTGCGTCATGTTGACCAAAGCATGTGTAGTAGACGATTTGGGAATAGTGCTAATCACCCTTACTTGCAGTCGAGGACTGAATTGCGAAGGGCGCGACTCACGACATCGGGATGAAAGCATACAAAGGCACCTCTGGCTGCCGCTATACAGTCCATGTTTGATGTCGGAGCACAGCACCACAGCTAGATGTCAATTAGCTGTGAGTCGATTTTGATGAGGGAGGAAAACCGGAGTACCCGGAGAAAAACCCCCGAGTCAGGTTGAGATCGACTGAAACTCAGCCCACATGCTAGCCGAGGCCAGAATTGAACCCCGGCTCGCAGTGGTGGGATGCTGTAAGCACATCTAATTAAAGGCGTGTTCGAAAACCTTTTGTTAATGTTTTACGTGAAGTATAAGGTGCGGTTGCATAAACCATGCTAAATGCCATTTCCATGGTAAA
>NC_090874.1:48927662-48960162 GCF_036669935.1 Montipora foliosa | reverse complement strand
ATTGGAGTCGAAAGGCACTGTTTATAACCTGTTAAGTTTGAACGGCTTTGAGACACAGAGGCCAGGCCAGCGGTTTTGGTGGCTTTCAAGATTTTTTCTGGCTTTTGCCGTGGACTTTGGAGAGATTTTCTAAGGAAGTGATTAATTTACTTGTGTCCGGACCTGCATTTGTATGTTTTTGCGGCAAGCCATATATGCGGCGATTTACTTTTCATGCAGTTTTGCTTTTATTCTGATGGACTGAGGTAATACGATTCAATGGCAATGGCTTTGGTCCACTGGTCGCGAAAACTCTGGCTGAACGTTTGACAAATATTATGTCTCTCTGGCTTTGACTTTTATTATCCTGGAAGCACATTTCCCAATAGTGAAAACTTGGGAAGCTGCTAACGACGAAAAGCGTCGAATACCAGGCGTTTGGAAGCTTATTTGGGATCCGTTGTAGGATCGGCGCGAGATTTCGTGATTGGTTCGCGTGCGTATATAGTAGAAATTTAAAACTCCCTCCATTTCACTGGCCTACAACTTTTGTGCTTTATTATAGGCACAATTTGAGCGACCATTACAATGTTTCAACCTCGCACTTTCAAAAGATGGCCAAACATTTGGGCATAGACGCTCTTCTTACGAGAAAAGAGTACAATGGATTCATGGCCAAGTTAAAAGGAACTTCCACGAGTCAAAAAGGGTGAGCTCAGCGAATGTTTGAGATTTTCTCGCTTCACAAGTTTTTTGCCCGCGTTGCAGTGCAGAAAATTAATCGTGTGTCAATGTTTTGTCGTCTAGGACGCCTTTTAGACGTTACCGTGGCTAGGAGGGCAATATTTGGACTTGTATCTCCTCTACCGGAAAGTTACCTCTGCCGGTGGCTGGGTGAAGGTCGGTGTGAGAAATTCCCGCGTTTTGTTCAAATTTCCAAAAAGCTGTTTATCGGTCTTTCCTCTCAATAATCACTGAGATGTGACTTCATTGAAGAATGCTTTTTATACAGGTCACGGAGGGAAAATGTGGCGAGACATCGCTGAGGATTTTAATTTACCGCCAACGTGTACGAACGCTGCTTTCGCTTTGCGACAACACTATTCACGGGTAAGTGAAATAGACCTTTTATTTGTGTGGGCAATTTTACCCATTTGGGCCTTTAACTTTTCAATTATGTGGCACTTTAAAGGCGACGCGAACGATACGTTAAGTCTTTAAGAATCAAATCCCGTAGATCAAACCAGAAAGGGCCATTTACTACAGAACTTATCTCAGTGCATCAACGTACGATTCATGTACAGTCTCGTCACAACAAGCTGTAAGTCGATGATATCATTTATATAAGACAGCAACATATCCGTAAAAAATGTTACTAACCATGCAGTTCCCTGACTGTTTGCCAACTAAACTTCTTTTGAGATAATTTAAAACTTCTTTGATTGTTAAGAGGGAATAGATTGGTTATAGTCGGAGGGGAGTCCTGAGTAGGATAGTTCACTTTTTTTTTGGTGACTTGTTTGTCTTTGATTCTCGTACCTTTTACATATTTTTTCTCCCGTGATGCGTTGGTCTACACTCTGCTATTTCCGGTATCCTCAATTTACAACTTTTCGATATTTCACCAGATCATCTGTGAAAAGGTTGAAAACAATAAATTGCTTCCTTTTTTGTTTTGGGTGAGTTCATTGGGGGATCAAATTTCAACTGTTTCGACGATTTAAATCGTGCTATAAGTTATGTTTTGTGGTGGCAGCTTATTCTTTGCTCGAGTTTCATGTCTTTTTGCTGTAAGGAGACTAAAAATAAATGGCTTTAGCGGGGGTCTCATTATGCAAATGAAAACGTGTTGCTTTTGAACAATTGGCCGTTGTGTTGTGTTGTAATTTTGGAGGTTTTCGTTCGTTAGTACAAATACTTGAACATTTTTTGGTTGTATAGAGAGGGGAAATTTTTTATATTTCAGCATCTTTCCAACTGTTATTACGATTACTTCCTGGGTAGCACGAAATGTTTGATCATCAGATTCCTGTCCCCTTTTTGATAGAGAAATCCGCTTGTTTTACACGTTTCACGGTGTCCGGAGAATCCTTTCCGGTTTATGGACGTTTTCAAAAGGAAAGTCATGTTGTTATGGTCTAAAAGCCGTTTCTCTTTGCCCTCTTTTTTTGTACATACATACATTTTTATTAATCCTAGAAGTCGTATGACTATAAAGGATGCTAAAACAGTCAGCGACGAAATAGAAAAGGGGGCAAAGAAAAATTAATAAAATAAATAAATAATTACCTAAATTAAATTATTTACAACATATAAATGTTAACATTGCATTACAATATTGTCTTATGATTGGCAAAGCATTCGTTTGGAAGGCAGTAACAGAATCAGCATTAACAGTAGAATTGGGAAGGTCATTCCAAAGGGGGATAACAAGTGGGAAAAAGGTCCGAAAACTTGTATGCATTGGTGCGAGCAAAAATATGTCAGAACTTATAGGGATGGTTGGAGCAATTGCCTCTATGAGCTAAGACGACAGATGTTGGAAATGTTAAGTGAGTCAGGTTGTGCACAGCTTTTGTTTTCGTTAGCTTTTGATAAAACATTCATGAAATGTTTGGAATGACCTTGTTTATGAAAGTAACAAAAAAATTGGTTACTTTTGGATACTTCAAGGCCATATATACTTTGCATTGAAATGTTTGGAGAAGCTATGCATGCAATGGAATGTTGTGCTGATCTTAGGTACAAAATGGCGAAAGGAAAGAAAAAAGTCCTGTAAGCTGTGTTCATAAACGAAGTTTGTTATTTACATGTATGTAGTTTGTTGGGAAAGTCTTTGCTTTTCAGTTTGATTTCCTGGAATTCAAGTACTGGTTGTTTGGATTCAATAATTAATTTCAGTAATAAACATACATGTATATTTTGTTCTCAATCAAAAGACATTCAGTTGGCCATCTTTATTCTTGTCACACAAACAGCTGAAGGGTTAGTGTTACATTGTCTTCATTTTATATTATGTGGTTATGTTTTTCCATTTAGTTACTTGGAAAAATTTGAAAGAATCAACTTCTTTGGTGAGGATGCAGAAGATGTACTAACAGTTGGCAGGCCCCATACCCCAGTTGGAGTTGGTACATTCCAAGCACACACACCCTCAATTACAAAAGCAGGTTTGTTGGTACTGTTACTGGGAGTCAGTTGGTATCTATTTATAACTGATGAATAACAATACTAACCCACAACCTGTTATCCATGCTATGGACCAGTGGTCTCAGTTGCAAAATCCAGGCTGAACAAAGAGTCCAAGTTCTTATTCCTGTGCTTAGATTTTATGTCCTGCTTTGTGATGTAGTAAGGAATAGGTTACGTGTTCTGGTCTTGTCATTTAAGCCAAAACAGTTCAGTATTTTTGATTTCTTGAATTTGAAATCACAGGCATCGATTAATTCTAGGGAGAACACATTGATCACAAATGGTACTCTGTCTTTGGTTGTTCAAAAAGAAGGTGGTGTTATCCAGAAATACAAAAATTTGGTTTATCAACAGAGTTGATAATGTAAATTGACCACCGTACAGAGATTCTAAAAGCTGACGTTTCGAGCGTTAGCCCTTCGTCAGAGCGAAGGACGAAGGGCTAACGCTCGAAACGTCAGCTTTTAGAATCTCTGTACGGTGGTCAATTTACATTATCAACTCCGTTGATAAACCAAATTTTTGTATACTACTTCCCCACCGACGCAGCACCACAGTTTCTTTAGAAACTACCCCTTCGTTATCCAGAAATGATGGCCTTGTTAAAAATCGTTTGATTTATTTAGTGAGTGGCACCATCCATCTGGTCTCAGGGAGGTTGGTCCTGAAAACCCCTGTGGGAGGAGTGGTCACTTGAGTATGCTTAGACTTAAGGGACGCTTTGTGTTGGATGTCAAAATTGAGCATGCATTTAATTAGTGTCAATCCTGGACAAGAGTGGGTCTCTGTGGCACATTATGATGAGTTGAAAATGATTGAGAACAAACCCCGTAAATTTGGTTGCTCATTAGGAAATCCCTTACAGTTTAAATGCACGCCCTGTTGAGATGCAATCACATGATGTTAGAGCTGAGTATCCCATAGTTCCAAGTGTGTGCCTGTGGTTTTTTGTGGAAGTCTTGGTTTAAGTTTTAGCATTTTCAAAATGGAGTCTTCGATCTCCATCTCCTACATGTTTGTGATATTGTGTTGTGCTTTTTCCAATTGGAAGCCAAAGATAGTCAAAACACGGGAAAAATGCTCAGCTGTTGCAAATTAATTACTGTCAACTTGACACTTCTAAAGGACATTGACAATAGAAAATCGACAAGTGAGTTGGGTGCTGCTTATGTAATTAATTTTCCATTTTTGGATGGGCTGTCCGTTGTTGTTCTTTTTTTTTGTCGAGCAACCAGGCTTTCATTTTACCAAAAACCTGATCACCTGGTAAACTTTCTGGGCGTCTGGGACAACCGGACCAGACGACCGGACGTCCACTAATTTTGAACACTGGTTTTCATCTTTTAACCTTCCACTATGGTCCATCTGTTTCATCTGATGTGACAGGTGTAAACTGTGGAGAAAGAGAAAATGGTAGTGTTTCTTTTGGGGAGTTAGACATGATAATTGAAATATTTCCTGTCTGCACCAATTCATGGTCACTGGATTGACCAGGGTGGCCAAAACCTTACTCATCTTTGAAGGGTGTAATGGTTTATTTTATTTTGCAGATTTTGTTTCTGTTATTTCCTCAACCAAAGGTATGTATTAAATGAAATTGATTTACACAATAATAAAGTGAACTCTTTGGAAGTTACAAGACAGAAGTTACAAGACATGTTACAAGACAGAAGTCATGCAAGTTCAGCAGGCAATATTTGTCAAAGGAAACAAAATTAATATATTTTCAATTCAAGAACAAACAAAATGTTATTGTTGCCTAAGCTTTGTATTGTAACTACCATTGTGTGATTCCAGAAAATATCCATACCCCACCCACAGATGGTTCTTCCGATTTTAGACTTCCCCACCCCCTTGGATTTTCCGTTCCAGAGGGTTATAAATAATAACTCCCCCCCCCCCCCCCCCCAGGAATTTCCTATATATTTTTTCATGGGCTTAATTTGCGGCGTTTAGAGATGAGCGACTGTGTACCGCTTAAAATGAACTGTTCTCATCTTAAGACGCATTTTTTTATAATCTTTGATCTACTTGTAATCTTTTGCAAGACAATATGTTTTATTTAACGCAGGTAGAGCAAGCTTGATACACTATGAGTAGTCTGCCTTTTTTATTAGTCCATTGAGCGAAACACACAAGAAATGAAAACAGAGGATGATACGTTTATGCCATCTCAGCATAACTTCAAATTTGCACTATTCATTGAAATAAAACTGTGCAAGTTTTGTTGAACGCGGTCTGTTTATAGAAACATTTTGTCATCGAAAGTACTTAAACCGCAGAATTGTGAATAGCTCTGGTCATCAAGGAACATTCAATCCGGCGGGTATGACGAACAAAGAAGTGCACATGTTACACGGCAACATAAATACGAACGACGAGACTTCACATACCACTAGTAATGCAAAGAAGAGATCTCTTAAAATTTATGATTACTTTTCCAAACAAAATGGAAAACCTTCTTTATCTGGTGAGTAAACTCTGCATAATTTTTGCTACTCTTTTCTGAATCTGTTCTATAATTGAATTATTTCCAGTCACTTTTTCATGTGACATGGTTTTTAAAATATTGGTCTAATAGTGTTTCATTTACATTCTTTAAAAGAACCTCCACCCAAAAGAATGTGCAAAACAATCAACTTCACTAGTGAAGTAGAAGCCACAATATCCAGTCAAGAGTCGCAGCCTCCTCCAATCCAATGACAAGTTGATCAGTTGACAGTCAGCAAAGCTGTAGATATCAATATAACAGAACCATTCCAACCTGCGGATCTCAACTTTCCAAAAAAGCATTGTGGCAAACAGAATCCCCCCCCCCCCCCCGGCCCCCAAAAAAATTCCTCCACGCATTCTTTTTTAGACCCCTCACTTGAAAACTTGCTGCGTGGTCCCTGTATGTACATTTACATTTTTAAGAAATGTTTGCTTTAATGCCTTGCACAATCCAGTTTCAGTCTAAAACAAAATTCACTGCTGCTTACCGAAACAAATGTAACGTATAGGATGTAACTAAAAGGCTTTTAAACTGCATGGCATTGCAGACTGATTGAGCCTCTCTATGGTTACCTGCGAATGGCATTTCCGTTGATATTGTAGTGATATTGATGACTCGACATGTTAAGCTGTGAATCCTCTGGGCTTCTAACATTTCATAAGCAATACATTTATTACACTATTAACCGATTACTCAAGTAGTTTTGTTGTTCAAGTGATAAAAAGGACCAGACTCATTACATCTTATTACTCTCACTTTATTGTTGTAATTTCCCGCTCTTTCACAAGATTGCTTTTGCTTGTGAATTCTACTCAGAGAAACAAGGAAAGTACTTTTTTGTTTTCTACAAAAGGGCTTTTCAATAAAATAAACTTAATCTTTCGTAAATTTTCGTAATTTTTTCATAATTTTTCGTAAAAGTCCTTGCTTTCTCTATAATTTTACATGTTTAAAGTTCTAGTGTATAGATCATTTTTAGGGGAAATAAAAAATGAGTGAACATCCATTGCAGAATCATGTTTTCTTCAGGTAGGCACGAGAACCTAGGGGTCTGGGTATTAATTGCTATGATCAGCCATCTTAATTTTTCTCGTGCATAGACAGTGCACGCCAATACGAAGTGACTGTTCATTGTCGGAGAGATGATAGCAAACTCCCAGCAAAGAAGAAGACGTTTGAGGCAAACATCTTCAAGTCTTTTTGCGAAAGGGCACCTGTTTCTATTATTTGTTGTGCTACGAAACAAAATAACCCTCATAAGTATGTCTCGTCTGAACGACCACATCTTTTACAACCCTGTGGAAAATTCTTCTCTTGGGCACCCCCATACCCCTAGGAAATTTCTACTCTTTAGCCCCCACCCCCATCCCCTAGGAATTTCCATTGACCATCTGGGGGGGGGGGGGGGGGGTATGGGTATTTTCTTGAATCACATTTGAGGACAGAAACATCTGGTGACCTAATGCCATTTTGTTCAGCAGATATTATTTTAGATAATTATCAGCAATTAAGCAGTTTTTACTCTTAAAGGGGCTAGGTGACGCTATTTTTGGTAATTTTGTTTCATTTTGTTAATTATGAGCTCTAAACGTCAAATTGGCAGAGCAAGAGTCTTTTATTTGCAAAATCACGGCCACATAACAACTGAGAATGATTCTCCAGCTTTGTAAATGACATTTTGATATAGATTGATATAAATTTGAAAAAAGGTGGGCCAACGTTTTTCAAATTTACCCAAATTCAATCCACTTCAATCCTCTCCAGTTTTGTCCATCCATGTCCCTTCTTGGCTTCCCTGTGTTTTGTTAGAGTTCTTCTATAGTTTTGAAAAGTTATTTTGATATTTTAGTTAATTCTATGACCATTCGATCAGTGCTGAAATTGCCTAAACTTGCGTGACCTACCCCCTTTAATAACTGTCTTTTTCCTTGTTGTTTAACTTTGTCTTTCAGATCCATCAAGGAACTTTGATAAACTTGTGCTATCTCTTCAATGTGGCATGCCAAATGAAGTGGATTTTGCTATCAACATTTGCATGCTGTTGTCGAATGTTAGCAACTCTGTTTTCAACCTGAGCAAGGTAACATTTAAGTTTTTTCACTTTTGAGATACAAGAAAAAGGAACGTTTGAAGAAAGGTCAAGCGAAATATATCCGTGGGCAAGTAAAACAACTCTAAGACCTGTCCGATCGGGCAATCAGAATTTTTGTTCCACTAATATTTTGCAGAACAATTTGATTAGCAACCAAGAAAGTGACTAGTAATATGACGTATTCAACTTAAACACGTTAAAAAAATAGCAATGTTACATCTCTTTGCGGCCATTTATTTTTCTGTCAAAAATATATTGGTACAAACCTCAAAACAGATTGGAAGAAGGAACATGTTTGTAACAGCCATCTTTCTGGGCGCGAAAAAAATGTTAATAACAATGGAAATCCAGTTTTCCCGTGGCCAAACACGCTACAATACAGTGTATTTTGATATCGAACAAGCGCACAAGAAAATTCTACCTTTGGTCACGCAAACCGTGAAGGCTACTAGAACACCATGGATACACAGTAGGAGTTGTGCTGGTCTGTCAAACCCATTTTACGCACATTTTACAGAAAATTGACATTTTTACAAGCCTCCTTTGAGTTTTAATGGGCAACCGAAAAAAAACCGTGGGTAACCAAAAAAACAAAACTGGTTGCCCAAAGGGCAAATTGGTATGAAAGTAAGTGTCAAACACTGATTTTCCAATGTACTCTTTTCTCACTCACAGGCCCCAGCTGTGGTTGATATGTTGCTGGCACACATTGGCGTGGTTTCGCAAGGTATAGAGTTATAGATTACTGGTACAATGTACAAACATCGATATTATTCCTGGTGTACCACCATAAAATGATTGTTTCAGTGAGACTTCAACTCTTGCAAATCAGTGATCAGTTGTGATCCCTTTTGCTGGTTTTTCTTGGCATGGCACCACATTTATACCTGACTTTATCAATTTTGCAGCTTGGTTACCTAACTTTTAAGATCTTGCACTTCACTTAGGGATCATATTGCAAAGTTGTTTAGCTTTTTCCCTTGTCTTCAGGGTCCCTCAAGAAATAAAATTAGCTCATTCTCAAAACCAGAAGGTGTGATTTGATGTGTTAACCCATTGGTGCCTCAAACACCCTAGGATATCCTCAGTTAACTAGTAAAATCGTCTGGCATTAGACAGAGGACAATCTGTCAAGTGTCACTCCCAGGGTCAATGGGTTAATTTACGGCTAAATACAATGTAGTTGTTCGTGAATTTGTCAAAAAAGCCTGCTTCGAACTTCTTGATGCAATTGTGTATACATGTATGGAAGTAATAACATTCCTTTTGGAACTTGCAATTTTTGGTTGCCTAATCCTGAAAACAACTCCTCAGTAGTGAGCAAACTCCATTTTTAAGCCTCAAAAAATGGGGGTTGACATGATTACTGTATACCGTGTACATGAGGTTGACTTTGCTCAGGTACTTGCTAGTCGTTATTTTGTTTCAGTGACATGTTTTTTGAAGTCCCAGTTACTGCAAATTTTTTAGTGTCCCAAAGCTGTTGTGGATTCAGCTAGTAGGGATCCACATTAATTTTTTATCAAAGTCACCAGACAGGCAAGTATGGTGTATGAGTTCACTCTTGCTCCTTTTGAAGCGTGATGATGGTGGCCTTTTACCTGACACATACTTACATCTCATTAGTGTCAAAAGGTACAATGTAGCTAATAAGCGTCTCTATAGAAGGACTCGTCCAATGAAGAGGACACTTGTCAGGTGGTGACATGTTGGGTCATTGAACTGTAGCTTTTTAAAGTTACTTTCAATTCCAAACCTGAGTAGCTACAAACTATGACTGTGTATATTTCTGTTCATTTTTCACAGAGTTGCATGGATTAAAAGAACTGCACGAGCAGTGGTACTTACAACAGGATATGGATAGAGACTTTATTCAAGTGAGCAAGGGTTATTAAATCTAAGGTCACACTCTTTTCAGACTATTACACAACTGGGATACATGGAAGATCTATGGGTGTCAGAACTACATTGTGTTCATTTTTCAGTGTGAAAAACTGTATACAAGATTCAGCCTGGACATTTTTGTCCATTGGTACTGTCTCCCTGGCAATTCTGTATTCTGAATACTTGTTTTGTAAAAGTCTTTCCCACATAATTAATTTAATGGTGTATAACTTAAACAAAATTGAACAATTCAAAAAGAATGCTCCCAAAGTTATTACAAGGGAGCAGTAGTCAGGGGGTTCTTTCCTATGGTAAAAGCACTTGATAAATCTGCCAGTCTGTGGGATGGGAAGTTGCATTGCTAAAACTCCCAACTATGGATGCAGTGCCTCACACCTTTTTGTTTCCTGGTTGTCAATGTAGATCTGACTTCTTATCTGTTCTGTCTTGGGCATACTTTGAAGGAGATTGTACAATAACATACATTGGGTTGGAAAAGAGTTGTGTGGTAGTTTTCTGAGGTCTCTTTGCCACAACTTAATTGTGAATACTCTTTGTTTGTCCCTCCAAATTTTGCATAAGCATTGTTTCCAGTTTCTCTTGGGACTTGCAGTGGTCCCAAGAGAAAACAAAAACACTGCTTATGCAAAATTTG
Source organism: Montipora foliosa (assembly GCF_036669935.1). Lineage (NCBI taxonomy): Eukaryota > Metazoa > Cnidaria > Anthozoa > Scleractinia > Acroporidae > Montipora > Montipora foliosa. The sequence continues at coordinate 48,949,866 of NC_090874.1, read as the reverse complement.
GAGGGACAAAAAATAGTATTATGGTATTCTGGCTATTTGTATTTATTTGTACTCGATTCTGCACAGTCTTCCGGTATTATTGGAAATTTCGCTAATTCTTGTTAACCTTCAATGGCGTTGAAAGTCATTGTCACGTGAATGGCATTTTAGTGGATCTTTAAACAAAATATACCCTCTTGGAGATCAAGAATGGAACATCAATTGGATGAACAAGACAGGTGGTGAAAAATGAACCCCAAAATCAGCAAAAATTTGTGACACTGATGAATAATAAAGTAGCTGGTATTTCCAAAATGATGGAATTACCTGGTGATAAATAACCTCGTCTTGGAGAGTAAATTTTTGTCTTTGCAGAAACAATGGTCAACCTCAAGAGTTGGGCAATTGTGAACTTTGTGTTGAATTCGCAAATTTCTTGTCAAACTTTATAACACTTGAAAGAAAAAGAAAACTAACAAAAACAAAAACCCTGTATCTTGCCATCATTTGACACACATGCTTCACTGTTTCGTGAGTAAACACGCCGCGGTAACTTGATCACGGCGCCCGCTGAATTTTGCGATTTACTTGTGCAGCCAAAGGTACCATAACAAAATTGGACATTGTAGAAATCTCCGAAATGTTTTTCGCTTATGGTAACCAATTATATTCGCAGTTCAAAATTAATCTTGTTTTCATGTCATAAATTTTGTTGCTGATGGCAAAATATTTTATTCTCGATCAACCGTCCTGAAAACTTCCTTCTGCTCTTCCTAAAAACTGTGTATGACTATTTATTTGCTTTTGCAATGCATGCCTATTTTTTCTAAAGATGACAAAAATTTTTTCTTTCTGACAAATAATTAATAGGGTGGTATCCAGGTTTTTAACCTCAGAAAAAGATCTGTTTCGTCGTATGAACTTGTGAGCCAAAGGGCCTCTGCTAGTACGACTTCTGGATGACCCCTTTAAATGGTCTTAATGACCCCCGACTTGAAAAAATTGCCTGAAACGCTGGAGTTCAATTCCACCCAACTCAGCCCCTTCTGTTTTTGAGTAACACATACCACAGGCAATCCAGTGTACTCTCATGGAGTGTGTAGTTCTCAATATCAAATAAACTTGTTGATTTTTGTTTGATTTTAGGACAGATAATTTGGTTAAGATTAGTTGGTAGTTGCACAAGCGCTATACACATGATAATTGTGGCAAGGAATCATCAATAAATCATTAGGCTCGTAAATGAGCTCACCTCAATTAAGTGGATGGCAATTGCAGGGTTGCCGTCTGAGCTTGATTGGCTGACCGATAATTTTTTCTGCTTTTGTTAACAGTTCTGGAAGGAAAGCATAAGTGAGGATGAGGTTCAAAAAATTCTCACTGGTAGTGAAGGTAGGAGAGCAGTTTCTACAAAATGTCAGTTTGGGGGTTTCCACTAGGATCAGAGGTTTCATTGGAAGCCATTCACCGGTGGCATACTGCTGCCTGTGATGTCAGAAATTTGCCTCTCACCCGCTGACATCGCTAGCTACTCTGCCTTCATTTTCACTCAAACCCTTGTAAAATGCAAGAGTGACTGCCATTTACATTGATTAGCCCAAACATTATTGAAACCCCTGTAGGATATATTAACCTACATGTAGGTTTCAACATTTCAAAACTATTTTGGTTATATTAATGTTGTGTTTTTCAGAGAAAGACGTAACAAATGGAGAGACACTTTTTCATCCTGCGAGAAGAAAAGCTGGAGCAAGGGCTGCAGAATGCCAGAGAATTTCACAGGTGCTGGCTGGCTGTCTTGCTTTAAAAATAATACCTTTTTATGTATTGATGTGAAAAGATAATTTCTTCCATGTAGTATTGACCATATTAATAATGTACTTTTTGGTTTCATTTTGTTTACCTCGTTTTTGCCTTTATTTAACTGAAAATCTACTTTGTAATAATTCCCTTAGTGTACCTATAAATAGACAGGCCTGGGATTGTTTGTTCTTTTGTATTTTACACCAGCCTGTTAGCGAATTGTAAGAAAGAAATAGTCACTATACATGTATGGTTAATTGTATGAAAGTTTTAAAATAATTTATGTTTGCAAGGCTACAGTTTAGGACTGGTATAATATAGATGCATCCAGATTCATTTTAGAACTCTCTGCATGTACTCTGGTCCATCTGTTTCATCTGATGTGACAGGTGTAAACTGTGGAGAAAGAGAAAGTGGTGGTGTTTCTTTTGGATGTTGGAAATGACATTGAAATATCTCCTCTCTGCACCACTACATGATCACTGAATTCTGTTATCCTTGTAAACGTCAAAGGTGTTTTACTACTGCAGATCTTTCTGCAGCACAACATCTTGAAAAAATAACACTTCAGCACAATTGTGCAAACTACGTTAACCATTGGTGTGAGTAGTTTGCATGTTTATTTGCTTTTCTTTGGAGGTTGCCAAACTACAGTGCTGTATAGTGTACCTTGCCTAATTTCTTTAAATCTCCCTGTGCAAACAATGTTAAGAGTTTTCCGTTATAAGATCACATCAAAAGGGTAACCTTGGCAAATTTCCCAGCATTGTTTTCCTTGACAAATCTTGGCGTGTTTCTGCAGAGGTGTTAACTTGATATGAATTAGGTCTTAGCTTTAACCTTGAAATCTCTTTTCAGGTTGGCATGATCATCCATAACTTCTCTTTTGATGACACAAATGCCAGTGTTCTTGCAAGTCATCCTCTTTGTTTGAGGTTTGTTTTGTGACATATTTCTTTATGCCAATGGACAACTTGTTGTTTTCCATTGGTATACTTCAACAGTACAAGATGCATGGTTTCTCTCTTTTCAAGAAAAGAGGCTTTTGGACTCCAGGAATTCCTCATCCCATATCTTCCTGTTGTAGGATATGTGTAGTATTATTAGCAGTGATTACCACTTTCAGTACTAAGGAAAAATGTGTATGGATTGCCCACAGAAAAACTTTGGTTTCCATTTCTTCACCAAGGTCATGTGCTGTTTTGCAGGGTTAGAACACAGGGACACCCAACCAGCCATTTTTTCAAAATTCATCAAAATATATCATGGCCATAAAATAGCCTTTTTGGAGCAATTTCTCTACCTGCTGGGAATTTTTATCTGTTTCGCACTCCCAGTTGAAACACCAGAAATTCTGTTTGCTAGCAGGTAGCAAGCATAATAACAACAATTGAAATGCATCATATGCCAAAATGGGCTGGCATGCCAACACAACTGGTATTTATCCTTCAGTGGGGGTGGGAGAAGCTCTCTTTATCCAGCTAGCAGATACACACCTGTGGCACACCTCTGTTTGGTGCCCCTGTAGAACAGGGATGACAAAAAAAAATTGGGATCAAACGAGTTGATAGAGGTAATCAGACTTATGGTCTGATGAAGAGTAATTCTCAAAACATCATCTTCCTTTTAAGCTTGTCTGGGCTCCCTTGCCTGTAAATGTTACAATAAAATAAAATATATATTATATATACTGTATATGCTATTTACAAGGTAATTTTTGTAAAATTAAAATGTTAAAACCAAACATTTTCGGCTGTTTGCCATCATCAGGGTTAAAAATGACTGTCCACACTCATCCATGCATATATATCTAGTGTAATTTGCATCGGGAAAAGTTTGGAAACATAAGAAATAACTTGTTTGTCCAGACTGGGGCGGAATTGTTGGATCATTAGCCCCTTGACGACCCTACGTCTATGGAATGTTTGTGCTGAAGAGAAACGTAGGATCGTCGAGGGGCTAATGATCCAACAATTCCGCCCCAGTCTAAACAAACAAGTTATTTCTTATGTTTCCAAACTTTTCCCAACGGGAATTTCATAAGATATATATGCATGGATGCGTGCGGACGGCCATTTTTAACACTGATGATGGCAAACAGCCGAAAACGTTTGGTTTAAACATTTTAATTTCATAAAAATTACCTTGTAAATGGCATATATTTTACCTAACTGAACATTATGGACAAAATAAAAAAAACATTTCTTATTTTATGGCAAAACTGAAAATTCATTTTACCTTTATCAATGTTTACCTAACGTCTTGTCTGTTTGAGTGGAAACCCCCAAACAAATTTGCAAAAATCTTGTATCACTCGCGTGTTACTGGCTGACCAAGTAAAAGTTTCCAGGGTTAAAAGCGTTGGTTTGATCCACAAACCTAATTGAGTCAATATGTATGTCAATCTGGAAGCTTAACCTATTTGTCTCACGTGAAAAATTAATTGCCACTTCCTTTCCTAGGTCAAAAGTGCGTGAATCGCTATTGTATGTCTCTCGTGCTGTGTCTTGAAATGAATTTTTAAACTCATGGCGAGTTTTATATTAATTGCTTATTAGTGGAATGATTTTCAACAGCACATACAGTGTAGTCTGAGAAACTCAAACATCATTGATGGGCACTTGTAGAGGAAGCAAAATTATTGTGCCCCATGACTTAAATGGTCACTTTGATAGTGAGTGCTTGATAAACATTATTTTACAATAGTAAGGGATAAATAATTTGCTTAATAGTTAAGAATTCATAAAATACAGTAGCAGGGAAAGGGGTAAGAAAAACATTATTAGAAGTTACACAGTTATCGCCATCATCGTCATTATATAATAATATCACCTTTATCATTATTATTGGTGCTATTGAAGTAGCAGCTGATTTCTCCCTTGGCTCCAATTCAGGTTCCTTGTACTCTGCATCTGCAGTGACTATGGATTTCTTCAAAGAATGGCTTGGGGAACACTCTCAAACCTATCAGAAAAGGTGAACAGTATGAATAAGTAAAAATAGAGGTCTTAAAATGACTGGCAGCTTGAAATTATTTTGGGGGTGAATGTCAGCCCTAGTCCTTGCCGTGTAGTGCGATTTGAAAAGAAAATGTACGCTCCTTTCTTCAACCATTTGCAGTAATTCATGTTTTTTTTTTGTCATTGTGGCACAGATGATACTGGAACCCATAGAGTCCTCAACCACCCAGATGTTTTTGCAGATGCTGCATTTCTTCTTAGATCATAAAGACCGTTACCATGTTGTTAATGGTGAGTTCAGAATTAATTTTAAGGGATTACCCAGTATTTTCCGTGGAAAAATCAAGAAACAATGCTAAAACTACAGAATGTACATTGTACATTGTGCATTATTGATATGAATGGAACACATATGCTGCTAAGTGCAAAGTTACATATCCCATCCTCAACCCACACCCATGAAGTTTTTTTTTCTCTTTGTGGAACTGTAGAAATGTTTGCAGCCACGCATGTCTGAACTTTCCATCTAGGATCTCAGAAGATGAATTCCTGCAGGATTTTATTAAATCTTCAATTATATTAGTGACACAGTTTACATACATGTAGTGCTGGTTGCATCACAAAGGAAATTTAGAGTTCTGTGTACAATGTTTGTGCCAGTATCAAAATGTGGCTAGAATCTTAAGGCAGAGACCTAAAAGTTCAGTCCCTTGCTGATTACTGAATCAGATCATAATGGTCCTTCTTGCAAAGAATACTGAAAGGAAATCTTACTTTGGATGAAAATTAAAGTTATTGCCTTGTATTTACAAAATAATAGGTTGTCAGATTTTCTGTAACAGTACTTTGTCAAAATGGGGGCTACCAAAATACTGGCTGGCTGTTGATCAGAAGAGGTACAGTCATACCAATGTCAAATTTCTTAATTTACACCATGAATTCCTTTTTTGTTTCCAGCCATGAGTGTCTTGGGCAAGCTCTGTACACTAGAAGGAAATGATGAAATTTTCGAAGCTGGCCTGGAACTTGAAGCTTATCATTCACTTATCAAAGTCCTGATTGTGAATGATGTTCAGGTATAGTGATTTAAAACCAAACAAGCAGTAGGAATTCTTTTGTAGTTTTGTTTTTTGTTTTGTTTTTTGAGGTCAGTATAGGGAAGGAAAAAAACACAGGGCCATGTTTTGCAAGAAAGTAATAATAGCATACAAAAAATGGCTTTTAAATTCAATGCAAAGATAGTTGGGTTGTCAATCCTCAACTTGCCATTCACTCAAAGCTTCATGCATGTAAACCTTTGGTTTTGTGGTTCCAATTCGGGTGAAGTGGACGGCTATTCCTCTCTTTTGTCCCTGCTGCCATCCTTTTTGTTCCTTACATCTGTGTGGGAGCTATAGTGATTTTAGGGCAGGATGTGAGATGTAGGAGAAATTTTCAATTGGTTGTTCTCTTGTTTCAGTTGGTGTTGTCTTCACTAGAATCACTGTATAATCTATCAGGGATTGGACAGGTTACATCACAACACATTGCAGAAGTTCATCGCAGTATAGGTAGATGGCATATCACTGAATAAGTGCTTTGTTCTTTAAGTTTAGCAAGCAATCTTGTCCCCAGAATCCGCTTTTCTTTTTGTCAGCACCAAGAACACGGACTCTGGCAGACTTACAGCTTGTCTATGCACGCTAAGAAACTTCACTACGACTGAGCATAAATTGGAAGTGGCCAGGGTCCGCGTTCTCGGTGCTGACCCAAAGAAAAGTGGACTCTGGGGACGGGATTGTAATCATCATGCTTGTGACCTTACATGTTAACCCATTCACACCAAACGTGCCCCCAATCAGGGAGTAAAATTGTCTGATGTTTGCCAGAGTAAAATGTTTAAGTCTCACTCTCAGGCAGGGAAGGGTTAATTGAGAGGATTAAGAGTTTTATTAGGAGGCAGTGCGGCCCAGTGGTTAGGGCGATTGCCTTGAGATCCGGGGATCCCGGGTTCAAGACCCGCTCTGACCACTTGTTGAATTTGTTCCTGGTAGTCCCTGGTTCAATTTCCCAGCTGCACTTGTAAATAGTCAACTGGTTTGCCTCCGGCCAGTTGGGATTCTTAACAGTAGTTGTTCTGTTCCGTCGTGTCATTGTGTTTCATTGGCCCTGAAAAGCCCCTATGGGGAGCGGTCAATTAAGTATATATTGTATTGTATTATTGTAAGAGAAACAGAGGATATTATGCCAAGATGCAGGTTTGGTACAAAAGCAAAATTAGTCATAATTAAGTAAAGTACGATTGTCCGGGTGAGTGTAGTCCTGAGAAGGACTGTTTGAGATGATGTTGACTGACATTTTGGCAACCTGAGCGGAAGTCATCTTCAGAGTCAAGTGATTTGTGTACTATCAGTAGATACTGTAAGAACTCCAGTCATAGATGTGATTGGTCAACTTATTGGTCGACTGTCAGTTGAGCCTATATGTAATTGACTGGGAAGACTAAACAGAAATTGGTGCGTTTTGATCCGTCTATAGGTCTAAGGTCAGTATGTGTATCGTAGAATACATTGGGCAGCTGTGATAGAGTAAATCATTGTGTTGTTTGTCTGTATATGCCGTCAATGAATCGTTTGTAGGATGCGGGAAGTTGTAGGCAGTGGTTTATTGGTGCTCTGTCCTAAACCAGCTTTCCAGTTGGATCTGTTGGTAGTAGTTAGTGCTGTAGGTAACACATGCAGCAGAGTCCCAGTCGATTCTGTGGTTTGTCTGTAGATGGTGTTCAGCAATGTTATTGTTGATGTCACCGTTCCTCGTTGAGGAATGCGAAAAATGCCCTGTTTTTGATAGATAGGTCATCATAACGAGATGTAGCCTCATCTATTTATCCGTCGAAAATCATAAAAATAATATGCTAGAGTGAAGGTTTCTGTGCATAGAGATATAGGAGTGGGATTTACAGATAATTGCATGTTGCTGGGGATGTTGTAAACAGTAGAGTTAATCCTCAACAAGCATTTTCGCAAGCGCTACCTGTTGTAACCACTTCCGGAAGTCAGGACACAAGGAAAGAAAAATTACATTGTTACATTGTGAGTTTTTTCATTTATCATATTTTGTAGATTGTAAGAAGAGCAAGTGATTCATGTCTTGAAAAATAGGGGTCACCGATAATCTAAACGAGTAAAATCGATGCGATGTTGCGGATCTCTTGGAAAATTTAGTTTGTCATGATTTTGCATGACCTGTCGGGGAAGGACTGGAACCCAAGACAGGATCGATCGATGAAAGGTTTTTGTTTAAAAAAAAACTTTCTTGAGCATAGCAATGAAGTTTAGTTAGTGTTTTGTATTATCTCATCTTTTGGAGTGTGGTTTTTGTGAAATATAATCTCTGACGACTGTTTCCTCATAGGTCCGCACTATTTAAGTGGATTAGTGCGCAAAGATAATTCTGCTCTATTTTCATGAAAGTACAGGAAAAGAACTTCAAAAGCATGCATTTATTTTGAGCTAAGAAGTTCGTAACGTAATAAAATCATTTTAAAAAACCAACCCCATTAAATTTAGCCAATGTCGGTGACTAAAACCAACCTTCCTCGAGTTTTCAAAACTTTCAACCACAACTCGATTACAGTCAACTCTTTCTTAATGGACACCTCTGTAAGATGGACACTTCTATAAGAGGGACACCTGGTGCTGGTCCCGGTCGTTTCTTAGTCATTTTACTGTAACCAAACTCTCTATAAGGCGGACACCTCCATGAGACGGACAATGGACACCTGTGAGGTGCTGAATGTGACCGCAAAGTTCGATTTAGGGAAGAAAAATTCTTGTATGTGACTCTTTTTAACACCAGACGTTGAATTGACAGCTCTTATCTTGTTGCCGGAATACATACAGTACAAGGTAAAATTAAATCAGTCATTGTCCCATTGAAAAATAACATGGAGGTGACAACCGAATTGTATTGTAATCTAAAACAGGTAGGTTTCATTCAAGTAAATAACTTAAAACAAACTTTCACTGTACACAGGTTCAACATTATTATTTTAAAATTCCTGGGGTCACGTTACATCGACTCTCTATAAGCCGGACACCTCTCTAAGACGGACAGCTGAGGCCGGTCCGTCCGTCTTAAAGAGAGTTGACTGTAGCAACCTTTTCCAGTCTCTCGGTCCTTTCTCTTTGATGTTTCATGATGAATTGGGAATAAATGTGGCATTCTTTAGCCGACCTGGAAATTTTCACCGGCGTTTTTGTCGCCATAAGATCTTAACTAATGATTGAGGTAATGCGTGACATATTACAGTCGTGTTACCTGCACAGTAAAAGTTGCGCACAAACAATTAGCGTGTACGTCCTTAAGGTCATGCATGCATAAATTGCGTTACACAGGTAGTAAAAATTTCAATTACAAAAGCTAGGAAAGTTAAAGGTATATAATAATTCCAGTAACAAAGCATATTTTTCTTCTTTTTTTTTTATCCTTACAGTCCTGTGACATTTTAGTTTTCTGACCGCATTAACTAAATAAAATCATTTTCATAAATCAATCTTATTTGTATGTGCTGACTTTCAATAGAAGCAATTTTAGTTACAATCATTTATGGTGGGAAGCGGAAATGAAAGAGTTGTAATATTCTTGAATTCATCACTGTTCTATCTTGGTTGATTGACAAAATTGATTTCAGAGGAGGCTTGGGTTGAAGGTCCCTTTTTCTGTGAATTCAGTCTGAGAACCCAGTAATTCAAAGAAGGGAAGTGGTGTGTGTCTTGGGATGGCCTTTTGAGCTTTTCTGATTACCTTTGGCGGAAGATCAAAACAGACATGCATGTTGTATGTCTGGCATGGCAGTATCGAGCCAATTGCTTTGTGACAGGCACGTGGCTAATTATTATATAATCTGACTACGATGAAAACAACAATCAAGTGAATTTTAAACATGGTCTTCCAGAGGCATCCCATGTAAAAATATGTAAATCATGGCATAACTGTAAATTTTATTGGCAAAAAGAATTAACATGGTTCTACCTTGTAGATATCTTGGTGTGTTTGATGGCTATGGATGCTGAGTCATTTGGTCCAGAAGCCTTGTCAGAGGTGCAAATCTATGAGAAGAGGATACCAGCTTCCCATTCATCAACACCTAAACCACAGCCAACCCCTGTTCCAGGTTGTTATCAATCAATCAATGTTTTTAACTCATTCACACCTAAAGCGCCCCCAATAATAATATTATTATTATTGAAGAGTAAAATTGGCTGGCAATAGACAGCTTTATCAGGGCTCCAATAATTGATATCAGGTACAGATGGCATCTGAATGGGCTACTTCTGGTATGAATAATGAAGGTTTCTTTCCGTAAGAGTGTCACTCTGAGGTTTAAGATAAAATATTGACAGTCAACTCTTAATGACTTAAACCTTCCAATATTTAAAATAGCTGAAAAGTTTGAGTTATTTGCAATTCAGTTACCTTAGTTGATAGCAAATGGCGGGAATACATGACATTATATTTTTGTTCATAGACTGTCAGTTACAACACAAATATAAGGTGTAGTGAAAAGGGAGCTTGATATTGTTCAATTTTAAATCAGAGCGTAACATAATATGAAACAAATCAGAGTAAAGTACCAGAAGATTAGAAACTGCTATCAAAAAGACATGAAAGACTCACCTGTATTCAATGGTGACTTGGGGGGACACTGAGTGCTCCTTGCAGCAGTTGAATTGTGAGAGACTTGATGAAGCTAAGCTGTTAAACTCGCTTCAGGTGACCAGAATAATAATATTCCACTATACTGCAAGGATTGAAATTGCAATAATTGTCGCAATAAAGGATAAGATAGACCAAACAGTAACTCAAAAACAGTTCTGAATATATTTAATATTTCCTATTTTCTTTCTTGAAAGCAAATTATGCCTGTATGTGTTCAGGAAATTACTGAAAAGCATATATTCAACAAGGACTTCTTAATTAAGGGTTATATATAACTGAGCGAAAGAAAATTCTCTTGTCTAGACGAGGGGGAATGAACAGACAAAGTGGGGAAGCAGAAGATCATGTCATTTTTTTCAGCAATAGGTACATCAATGACAGAATACAGCTCCAGAGTTAGGTGAACGGCAAGGCGTTTTCTACAAACGTATGCAGTCCCACAGCACCATGATCCTTCCACACATTGTCAACATACAATCATAGACTATGTATTTTTTTTAATGTCATCCCCTCCCCTGCCGCCAGCCACAGAGTATCATTACAGTCTAAGGGTCCAACTTCCAAGATGTCAACAAGGACATACCAGAAGAATTAATGATTTTGTAACCTATAAATTTCAATGAATGTATGTTAATGTTTATTTGTATGTCTCCCTGACCTTCCCCATCAATTCAGTTGAACTGCAAGTAGGTGAAATAAACAGAATATCTATCTAACAATAACTCTGATTGAAAGTAGGGGAAACAGTTTTAGGTGAATTAAAGTCTACTGAAAATTGATATGAGCATGAGTGTCGACATTTGCGTTACAAGTAACGGTGGAAATTATGTGATTTTGTGCTGGAAGCACAGTGTCAATGAAAGCATACTTGTTTTCTAGAAAATTTTTTAGAAGAGGTTTGCTGTATTGTACTGTCTAAAAGTCGAGAAAAGAATTGACAGTGTTTGTTTTGGCCATGAATATTGTGATAACACACAGAGTGCTTGTTTCCTGCAGTTGCCCAACAACAACCCAAGGAGACAGGTGTACAGCAACAGTTGCCACGACCCTCCAGTCCCTCACCTGGTCCAGCACCAAGTCCATCCCCTAATCCAGCCCCCATCAAGACAACAGGAAGTGAAATTGACCCAGAGGCATTCACATACAAATGGTGAGGGTGATTAAATGGGAAAAGTGAAATAATTTTGTTCAAACAAAAGAGATGGATTATGCAGTGCCCTTCATTTTATTGTGGACGTGTACATCTAACACTTGTCGTTCTAATGGTGGACAAGACTTTCCACTTGGTACATTATCACCCTGAATATAAGCAATAAAGCCGGGAATAATCAAAATGATCAATAGGGATCTATCCACCCCTTGAATAACTGTGGCCTGAGTAGGGAGTAGGTCTTCATTTTAAGTTAATGCTTGTAGACACCTTGTCACCCCCCCCCCCCCCCCAAAAAAAAAAAAAAATGAATTGCATTGTACTCTGGACTGGTTTTCGTCCATAAGTTTATATCCAAATCCCTCATCAAGCTACTGAATGGTATTATTTTTCTGTCAGTTTTAAATGTAAAGGTAAAGATAAGAATGCATGTACAAACAAGTCCATTGAAATTTGATGTTTATTTTCAACAGTGCTGTTTAATTCTGTTGCCCAAAATTAATTTGCAGGTTACAGGGAACTTACGAAATTTCTTCTGGTGGCTCAGTTTCCCGTATTGATATCTATGCTGATTATCTGTCGTCTTGCAGCAAATTAGCAAGAGTGGGAATATTAAATGCAACAGCATTCAATCGTATCATCAAGTAGGTTAATTTCTTATTAAGTGAAATAATTCATTACTTTTCAAATATTATAGTTTTGAACTTGACTTTTTTTTATTAATATTAATGAAGACATTGTATTTGAAAGACACGCACAACTGAATTGCAGAGGGAATCCTGTTGAGATTTCAGATCTTTGCAGTTATGAATCTTGCTTTAGCAGTAATGTAAGGAAAGCCATAAGTACTGCACTGCCATTGCTGATGCTGTCTATTTTATTTTTATTTTATCTTGATGCTGTGACCTATTGGTCATCAGCTAGGGACTGATTTTGCCACCTGTGAACCTTCTTTACACATTCAATTTCACGAGAGTATTTGTTTTGAAATTTCTTTACAGGCTGGCTTTTCCTGATGGCCAGCTTCGAAGAGTTACGTCTGGGGTGAATGTGCAGTATGTCCTAGCTGGAATAAAGAGAAGAGCCAACCCTCTGCCAGTTAAAAGCCGCACAGACTCACCACCGGTTTCTAACCAACCTGATGCTAGTAGCCCTCATCCACCACTGCATAAAGTGTCCTCTAATCAGCAAAGTGGTACAACAAATTCAACTCTACCAGATGGAAATCGAGTGTCCCCAGCATGGAATTCCCCACGGCAGCAGTTGCCACCAGCATCCTTGCAAATACCTTTTGATCAGAGATCTGCTCAGGTTCCTGGGGTAAGTCAACAGCAGCAACAACCACCCCAGCCATCAGCCATACGACAGGTGCTGAGGAGACCTAGCTTTTCGAATGAAGCAACTATCCAACCAACTTACAATCAGGTCAGTGTCTTGTGAAGCAAGGAAAGGGAAGCAAATTGCTTAGGAGAACGTGGCATGTCTTGCAGCGTTTGGCATTGTTTACAAGGTGTACTTGTCACTTTTGCCAAAGTATCTTTTTAAAAGTTGTCATTTATCTGAGGTATGCATAAGGAAGCTAAATACACAAGACCAAATCACTGATTTTCAGATTCTCTGCTTTGATATTAGATGAGAGCAAGCTTGTCATTTATCATGCTAGTGTTTGTCTTTTCTCAGGAAATGAGGCAGGTGACAGCAGATGCTGTGCGTCAGCAGAGCCTTTCAAGCGTTGACCCCAGGCAGATGGTTGGGAGGCAAGTAAAAAGGACTGCTTTTGCATCAGACAAGGGGCAGCCTTTGAAAGGCTTCCCATTAGTACAGCAACCAAGCATTGATGGGGTGAACATAGTAACCAACCAGAATCCACATTCTTTTGGTCATCAAAACCCATCACAGCCATCAAAAAGAGTACCGTTAACTCCTCAGATCGTTGAGCTACCAAGAGAGAAACTTCAACAGCAAAGTGCTTTTCCTGTGGAAGGAGGCCAACAGATGCCTCAGACAGTGCCCTTACCACCTGACCAAAGAGTAGCGCCCCAACTCTCTTCTGCTGGCATGATTCCAAGTCAGATATCAAAATCTCCACTTCCCCCTCAAAGGCCTATACAGCCATCCCTTGCTCAACCATCTCAGACACCACCTCCAACAGGTTTTCTGCCGAGAGCAACTACACCACCTCGGACAGGTTTTGTGCCAAGAGCAACTACTCCAGTGGAAACAAAATTATATCAGTCAACTGCTATTTACAGACAGCCTGCTCCTGCATATTCTCAGCAGCAAAACCAAAGACCTGCGCCACCAGCATATAGCAGTCGGTCTGCATACCACAGCTCTTACCCACCTTTAGCTCCCAAGCCTGCGCCAGGAGCGATTGTTCAATTAGCTCAAGCTAGGAATCACGTTCCCTCTGGCAGTACAGTCCTGAGTGGGAGATACCCTAGTTCCTCATTAGCTCCACGTTCTCCAATGTTACGGCAAAACTCCCAGCCACAAACACTTCCAAACGTACCACCTAGTACACTTCAGTCTCCATCTGTAGCAAGTGGACAGCTGAATGCAAGTTCGCAGCACGTCTTGCCAGGTGGATTTGCTACTAAAAGTATTATACCAAAAGTCGCCCAAGATATCAGGCAGCCAAGAAAAGATCCTTTGAAAGGGTAAATTGTTAATCATTGTTTTTTTGCGTTACACGAGAGCCATTCTTACTTTAGCTGTGTTAAAAAAACATATCCTACCTCCATTGACAAGACAGGATTCAATTTGCTTTGTCTAAAGCAATTTCCCATGTTGTCTCCCTCATAAAATATCATCAGTTGTGAATTTGGCTAAAAAACTAATATACACTTAATGTATGGTCCCGAGGGAAACAGTTAGCTTTGTTTTTCTGATGTTTCCGGAGATGAAGTGGAGGGAAACATCAGGACTCGAGGGAAAACAAAACTAACTAGTTTCCCGAGGGACCAGACATTAAGTGCTTTGTTTTATTTGTAGAATTTTCCGTCAACAATCGCAGCAAAACATCCGGAGCGGGCAACAACTGTGGAATTGTATCCCGATCGGGATACATTTGAATTTGAATCACAATGCTCGTTTTGTTGAGTGAAAGCCTAGGTATATAACAATGATGCTTGTTTTTGTTCCCTACGACAGGCCAATACCAGAAGGCATTGTTCTCATAGCCCAAGAAGAAAGAGCAGCAGATGTTGTTTCTGGAGGTCTAATAGAAGGTTCAGAAGAGCAAAAGATTATAGTTATAGAAAACAAAAATAGAACAGAAATAAGTGCTAAAGAAAAGGCAGCAAACCATTCAACCTCGCGGTTAGCTCAGGATATTACTATTGGCCAAGACAGTGTAGGTGAAATTTGCACATCACACATGGATGAAAATGTTCGAAAACCGTTGGGGAGACTGCCATCTGTGGGGCAGAGAGATTTGACCATACATAGTGCAACAACAGTTCTTCCAGCCAGTAATGGCAATTTGAAAAGAGAACTATGCATGCATACGGTAGTTGATTCAAGTGTGGAAAATGAAAATTGCCAAAAAGACATGGACGCTTGTGGTCCCGTGAAAAGACCAAGGCTCGACAAAAGAATGTCATCTCTGGAAAGTGAACTTGATAATTCGTCAACACCCTCTAGAACTGTTAGCCCAACTCCGCTTGTGAATGGTGATATAAAAGGAGATGTAAGAAATAAACTTGTGGATAGAATCTTAGACAGAGACCTTCATCTGCCTCTAAATGGGGTTTGTGGAATTGACACTTCTGACCTGGATCTTCTAGCTTCTGATGGAGAGAGACTGAGCAGTAGCAAGGCTTCCTCGCCAGATTTGTTTGGAAGTGAAACAAATTCTGATTTTGGGAAATACCTAGAGGAAAGTGATACTGATACTGGGCTATTTAGTGACATTTTACAAGGAGACCTAAGGATTGATCCAATAGAGAACGGGGCTGAGGGTGCTTATCCATTGACATCCAAGGGGCGAGCTACATCAACTGGGCCTTCTAATGATTGTGGAGGTGTACAAAATGACAAAAGAATTGTATCGGGCTTCGCGGAGCAACAAGCAAAAGTCCCAATTTCTCCTTCAATCAGACCAGAACCACAGAGACCAACTGAAGGGGCATTACCGAACCAGTACAATCCTGGGTTAAGTAGGAATCCAGGGGCAGTAAATGTTTCATGGAACTCTACCAACACCGTGATCCACGGACCAAAAGCTGGATATGAGCATCAAAAAACAGCCACTGGAATCCAACAGAGGATGCCTGAATACCTACAACATGGAAATCAAGCAATAAATTGGACAAATGTCGAGAATAAAAGTGGCGTGGACCCTCAAGGACCAGCTGTGCAAAAACCTGTTTTTCAACATCAAAGCATTGCGCTGAATCCTCAGCAAGGGATTTCGGTTCAGGGCTCATCCCCAATTCATCTGCCTGGCTTACAACAGACTATAGTACCGGGGTCTCGGATTTCTGGTGCTGTCAATAATACAGTATCTATAACTCGAGGATCAGGTGCACAGCTTCCTTCAGCAGCACCTCCTCCCTATCCAGGAGGACAACAAACACCTGCAATTCAGACATCGCTAACTAGGGTAAATGCAGATGTAAGTAGGGACATGCAAGCTGCATCCTGGCCTCAGAATGGTGTTCAGCAGAAACAGGTCCTCTTATCACAACAGGCCGACCCCAGAGTCCACTCTTTGCATCAGAAGGAAGCTTGTATAAGTGGGTTTCAGGATGGTTTGCAGCACAACTCGGTCCAAGGCTCAAAGGTGCCCTCTGGGCCTCAAAGTGCATCGGACTGGCAAGCTCAGTATCCTAACTTGGGGACTAACAGTAGTCCCAATCCCGATGCTGCCATGTGCAATTCTACTTCGGTACCACAGGGTCGGCAACCATCTGCTACAATGCCTCCACAATATCAGAGTCCCTCTGTACCTCCAGTTGGGAAGACTGCTGTGCCCATTCCAGTTACTCAAGTGGGGTCACTTGAGTTAGCACCCACTAGCAGAAATGAAAACCCAGCAGATGCGACCGTTCCTCAAGTGGTATCATTCAGACCATATAGATGTCGTTGGGCCTCATGTTATAGGTAATTTACTGTATACGCATAAAGTTTAAGGACCCCCCTCGCTCTTAAGCAATTAAAATAACAAAAATCGTGGTACAGTAACTGCAAATGTAAAATTGCGAGAAAAAGTATTGACTTGCAGGCGTTCCCCAATCTAATTTGTGAGTTTACTATAGTGTTTTTACGTGACGTCACGGCGCCCATGTTTAATCCTCTGGGAAATGAGCTCTATTATCATGAAAGCGTTTCCTTTTGTTTCGGTGGAAAAACAAGGTTACTGATCACGTGAGTGAAAACACACTATAGGCCTCAGTTGGTGTTTCTTTTAACCCACTAGCTACAGTCTCTCTCTTCTGCACATGAGGTTTTTCTTCCTTCAACAAATGACGGATCATGGGATTTAATTATAACAATGTAATTTATCAATGCTATGTGGTGATATCTTTTGCTAACCAAAGTTGTAACTTGTTTTCTGACCAGTTCATTTGATACAAGCAAAAGTTTGTTTTCTCATGTGGTGAATGAACATGTTCCTCGAGACAGCTTGGTCATGGCTTGTATGTGGGAAGGCTGCCCACATGTGCGTCGCTCGCGGTCCTCTCTTCTGTTTCACCTGCAGGTAAGTCATTTGTTCAGTTTCTCTAAGAACGCGGATAAATGGTAGCAGTTCTCTCGGAGTTGATTGAACTGACTGTTTTTCTTTGCGTAGCAAAAGCACAGTGAACCTTCACCAGTTCCCAGTGCAGTGCCACCGCAGCAACCACCCGCTCAACAGCAACTACCTCCACCGCCGCAGGCTCCAGTCTCTAATCCGCCTTCATCATATGTACCGGCTTATCACTTTTTAGCTCGTATGTTGCAGTCAATGCAGGTAAACCAAAAGAAATACAGACAAATTCAGTACCTTGTTTGTTACTTGAAGCAGTAATAAATGCCATTTTCTCTGCTCTTTTTTCCATCCTAAATTTCAACCCCTCATTTCAGTTCCTTTGATTTCTGGGTGCCACCTGTCAAACTTTGTGCTCACGGCGGGTTTACTAATATTGAACCTAATCTCAATAGACCATTTGCGAATTCTCACGGCTGGACTGGATCTAACATGAAATGGAGGCTAATGCTGGCAAATCTTTTCACACACAAATTTATTTGGCCGCATTAGCCTCCATTTCATGCTAGATCCAGCCCAGCCGTGAGAATTCGAAATTGATCTCATACACCTTACCTCACAATTACAGGAATTCTAGTAATCCAAGGAAAATACTTTAAAGGGGTTTTACTAGGATCGGCTGTCCATGATAAATTTATATCGGTTTTCGAAACCACTGTGTCAAAAATTCCGCGACTCTTTAGAGAATTCCACCATTTCTATGCATACTGAATTCTGGGCGACAAGAAATACCCTCAGTGCATTTATGTCAAGTAACTATCACATTCTTTTTAGATGTTGTCTTTTCGTTACAAACACAGTATTTTTAATGGTAAAATAACGCGACACTACTCGTAGTGTTTATCGATTTATTTTCGTTTGTGTGTAGGGAGAAGAGGAGTCTCCACTCACGAAGTCAGTAAGATTAACTGCAGCTCTTGTTCTAAGAAATTTAGCCCAGTATTCCTCGTTGGCCAGGAGGTAAGTCTAGTCTTTGACAAGCATTTTGGTAATCGTTGTGCAAGGTTCAACCAATGCATTGCTGCATGTCAGTTATCGTTTCGCCATCGCGTTCATCTCTTAGCGACCTTGAGTCTGTTGATGCCCAGATCATATCATTGCTACAAAAATGCCACATAGGAGCGTTCTGTCGAAAGGGAACAACAACAGACCATGATATATGTAACCATTAGTGAAATACTTGAGACGAGGAAGCCATTAAAAATGACCCGTTTTTATTAATTTGTTATTTTGCAGTATGTTGAAACGTCACGAGCGCAAGCTGTCACTTGTTGCAATGTCAAACTCGGAAGCTGCTCATGCAATCGCTGCTTGCCTTTCTGAGCTTTCTCCGCACAGAAAATCCTCGTCTAATGACATGGACTCGTTCGTTTGGGCTATTAACAGGTAATAGTACCAGAATACACCTGAAAAATATCGCAGGAGACACGGACAACTCTGGTACTTTGGATCATCAACCCTCTACTTTTCGACGATTCGTTACGAAAGCGAGGAGAGAAGTCACCAAAAAAAAACAGCTTTTAACTGGTCAGTCGTGAAGTGCATTTGCAACAATTGGAGAGGTGTTGCGGGGCTTCCGTATAACTTATTTTATTTGCTTAACCAACCTCGTTAAAGATTTCGAACGTTTCAGGCACATGACGCGGGTTTGCATTACGTCTTCAAACGTCAGTTGAGTCATTTTCGAGTCCACTGCGGTTCCTCGGTTTTCAAAGCAAAAATAGAATCAAATGTTTATGACGGCAACTTATACATTTTCATGATAGGGAGCTTAAGCAACGACAACGGCGACGGGAAAGAGAACGTCACAAATTTGCATATTTAGTGGGTAAAAACAATAGCTTTACACGCCCTGCACGTGCGTTTTTCACTTTTGTCCATTTCGTTGCCGTCGTTAGCAAAACAACAACGTGAAATAGCCAAGTTTATGGGTTTATGAAGAACGTCAGCACTTGAGAAAAAATTTTCATTTTCTCCCCGAAATTGAGTGCCGTTCCGACTGGTGTCATTTTTGAGAAATAACCACACCCTTGTCATATTAAAAACGCTGAAATAGTCACGAGGCGATTAAAATAACGCAAATTTATATTTTGAGGTGACGTTCTCGTTGCCGTCGCCGTTGTCATTGCTTAAGCTCCCTAATAATAGAGCGGTTTTCAATTGAGTGTCGTAAAACAAATAATACCAAAGTAATTACTTCGACCAATCACAGCAGGTGTAAGCAGCGCCGCGAACCAATCCAAATTCGTAGCCATTCCATGTAACTTACCCAAAGCGCGGGAAAAATCGCGCGTGCAAGTAGTGATTGGTTTTGGCTTTCCTTTTCATTGGTTGGTAAATTGGAGCGATGTTTTTAAACCAGTCACCAAGATTAGCAACTGCAATCGCGTAATTACCTTCTACAGTCGTTTGGAAACTGCTCTAATAAAAAAAAGCAACTTTTAAAGCGGAATAAAGTCTTCAGTTGATGAGACAATAGAGAAGGCCGAACTAAGCTCGGAAATGCCTCGCAGATCTAATTTCAGTGATGATACGGACCGGAGTGGAGAAGGTGACAACTATTTTGCTTTGAAATCTAAAATTAGGTACGGTTTAATTGAGCAGAATATTTACGCTGGAGTGAGAGCAATGATTATACACAATTGATTAATATAAACTATTTTGTACCATAGCCTTGTTACATAAAAAGAAACCATGTTTTTGAATCGTTTCTACCTAGGCCGAATTCCCTTTTGTGAACAGTTATTAACAAGGAATATTAAGTTTGTTGGGTTGTTAGTCTGATTCCATGCTAAATTGCGGCACGGAAGACTATTTCTCCCTTTTCCTTGGGAAGCGTTAATTCGCGAACTCTTGTCATGATGCGTTGGATCGAGTTGCTTCACAAACCATTTAGGTCTCAGTGTGGAATCTGTAGTTCTTATCAAAAAAGCAGTTACATATGTTTGTATATAATCATTTGTCTTATTTATACGTGTTAATATGTTGTACATATACAGATTATAAACTTTTTCTCTTGTTACCGACCCATTTCTCTTAGCGCAAAATATTTAATTACCACAAATTCGATGTGGTGTCGATTCTTAAGTCGTTCTTTTCATCCCTCTTCTTTAGATAAACTGTCACCTCCACTACTCCTCAATAAAATTTTTTGTACCATGGCGGTTTTTTAATGTCTTGTTATAGAAATAGCTGTCTGCTTGTGTATCCAATTGCCTCATCCTTTATCTTCTCCCCCTTTTTATTTCGAGAAGAACTACGTACCCAGTTTTTACTCGTCCTTTCCTCCACTTTGATCGTCTCACCAATCCCAGCGAGATCTGGTACGAGATGAAAAATTTGCTGATAAGTGGACAGTTCCGTTAGCTGCGCACGCGAGAGAGAAACAGCCTCGGCATAAAAAAAAGATAAACGAGAATGGTCAGAGTCTACTCGACTACTAGAGGCTACTATCATAGAAGCTATACATTTGCAACAACGCTACTGGGTCCAAAGTTAGAGGAGTTAGTTCATGCTCTCTAGGACTTTCCCGACTACGGTGCCAAAGCAAAGTGAATCCTTATGAAGAGCGACATCCACAGTAGCCAATTTGCCAATTCTTCCATTTCAAAGCGAAACAGCGCAAGCCCGAAAAACCCATGACATCTGCGCGAAACCGCTCTTCCAGTTGATCTATGAAGCCAAATGGGACATGGTCGTTTTGTGAGTTCGTCTTAAACCCCTAAGGGATGTGGGTGAAGAAACTCCAAATGAAAGACAATCTGATCATGCTTCTTTCCGCGTTTAAAAAATGCCTTTCATATAAAATAATCTTTAATTGAGAAATGCCATACCAATTTGTGCTTCCAAACTCACTTTGAAATGGAGGCAACGGCAATTCTGAGATGGGCAATTCAACCGTTTCTAATTGGGCCATTCGGAACTGGTTCAGTGCTTTCTTTGCACCGATTTATGGAGTGTATCTTGAACCGCATAAGCAACGTAACGTTCTTTAGCCATATTAGCCCCCTACTCAGACGTTCTTAGGGCTTCGTCACGCGTTCTTCCCCCACTAACGTCTGCTGAAACGAAAAAACCACATCCCTTGGTGGATTACGGACCAACAAATAATGAGTCTCCCTAGTCGTCGTTGCAAAGTACAACAACGACGCAGCTCAACATGGTCGACCCAAAAGCATACTATGGCGGCATTGGCAGCCGCTATACGGTCCATGCATGACCTTGGAGCACAGCCTACAGCCATCTGGAATCAACCATTTTCCAGTTTTGGGTAAACTAGTCTTGTGTTGTATGGCATTCTTTCGCAGCATGTGATTGGCTATAGACAACACAATTAGTCGATGCTGATTGGTTTCTTTAAATAGTGGCCAAACAGCCGTTGAGCTAGCCTGCGCTCGCAGACGTATTTCCGGTTGTCGCTTCTCTCCGCCCTCCGCTCTCTCTTCTCTTCGGGCGGAGAGAAGCGACAACCTGACACGTCTGCGTGCGCAGGCTACCGTTGAACAGAGTGGTTTTTCGTTTCAGCAGACGTTAGTGGGGAAGAAATGGTATGGTATGGTATGGTAACTTTATTTATACACGGTAAATCCTTCAACAAAGGTTATAAAAAGAAAAAAGATAATTTAACTGAACTTATCCCTAGCTAAACTAACTAACCTAAAATACTTTTAACTATACATACTAAAAGCTGCTTTACAAGGATGCCGTGTTTAAACTCATTCAAAACTGTGTGACGTAGATTAAATTTAAAGTCACGAAAAGATGTTGCTGCACGAAGGTCACTGGATTGGCTGTTCCACAACCCGGCTCCGCTGTAAGAGAAACTCTTCATCAAATAATTGGTGCGGCGCTGCGGAAGAG
>NC_090874.1:48910162-48922662 GCF_036669935.1 Montipora foliosa | reverse complement strand
TGGAAGTTTTTAATATGTTAATATTTGGAACAATACTGATCATTTGCGTTGTAAATACTTTTAGAATCACTAGTGTTTATCTTCAGTCGTTTCTAACAATGCTTGCTGGTTGTAGACTGAGGCTTTTAGTCTCTCAACACCGTGATTTGTGTCTTACAAATCGTTTCCTGAAAAACTTTGTGCGTGCTTGCACAATGTTCATCAATTGACAAATTGTTTCCCAAATTAAATCGCCCCGCGACTCTTAATCAAACCAAAGCTTATCCTTGGCGTGAGATAATTTAGTCACTTTACGACCCCTTTGTGAAAAAATGGACTTAGGACAAAGGCAGACAAAAGCCACTCTCTTACTTTTAGATTAGCCAGTCATTATATTATTTTCAAATTTGTTTTTCCTTAGTGAGCATTAGTAAAAACAGTTCCAGAACATTGTTTTCCTGCTCTGGAAGCGTAATCTGATCCAAAAAATCCCTCCTCAGAGTAATCAGTATTTAAACAGAAACATTTCACGGCTGTCATAACCACATGACTATTTTAATGTGCTGTAAACAGGAGGTAGTGTTTGTGACAACCATTTAGTGGGAAAAACTAGAAGATCATTGGGGGTACGCTAACAAGAACGTAAAGATGTGCTCCACTTCTGCTGTTTACGAACATTTAGAGAATGACAAGGACAAATGCTGGGACAATGAAGCGTTTTCATCAAGGAATTAAGTCCATCACTTAACATGGTTGAGGGCTGTGAACGAAAGTTACATGACAGTAGTTTGTTTCTCAATGATTATAAATAGTTGGAGTGTGATTGACTACAGGAAATCGAGTAAGAAAGTATGTGATATTATGATTGTATCGCATTTTCAACTACCGATTGGGAGTTAAAAAGCAGAGAGAAATGAATAAGTTTTGAAATTATCGTATAGAGGCTCTTTTGTACATATAACCTATCGTGAATCAGGAGTGTACTCCTACAGTTTGGTACTACACCTGGACGTACATGTACAATGTACATGTACCTCCTGCTTATAGTGCACTAAAATGGTCATGTGGTTTAATACAATATTGTGGCCAATAATGGAATCAATCACTTGACTGATGAAGACGTAGTGGTAATGTTGAAATATTTCTATATAAATTCTGATTCCTCTGAGGCGGAAACTCTTTGGATCAAGTTCAAGAAGAAATTTGTATTTGTTACAACACTCCGTTTTGTTGCAGTTGTTACAGTACATGCATAAGCTTTGCTTGTCCTGTAGCTGATGTGAATTCAGGATGTTCTAAGTTCAAGTCTCTCTCTCAGGGTTTTCAATAAGAGCCGGTGGCTGGCAGAATTTGTCGTCTATTGCCCGTAAACTTGCCGCCTACTTTTCCTTGGAAGCTACTGCAAATTTTACAAATAACATGTGAGAAACATTCACACAGAACATGAACCTTGGATCCAGAAAGTTTTGCTCGTGAAAAAAAAAGACGCCTGAATTCTGAGTAATTTCGGAGATTTGTGTTTTCCTGTCCATGTCAAAGATCGAGTATATGTACACGTTTTTGAGGCAGCGGTCCAGCTGAGTCCAGTGCTTGGTGTAAGCTGCCAGATTTGCTAACTACATTTGAAGCTTGACAAGATGACATTCGCAAAAGGTCTTTTCAGTCACGACAGATATAATACATTGCACGCATCTGTACAGAATGCAATGGAGCCTTAAAGGGGGCTATGTCATGATATTTTAGCATCTTTTCAAAACCCAAAGTGTGTCTTTTTATCAACTGAATTTAAACATTTTAGAGTACTCCCTCTGAATAAAAAAAATCCAGAATTTAGTGATATAAGTGTTGTGTTCAAATGCCCTAAATCGTGCTCGAGAATGCAGGAAATGCATTCTAAGAGGCACAAATTTCAGAACTGTTTCCCGGACCCCCTACAAGCTTGTGCCTTTGGCCTTCAAAGAGCGCACCTTTGGTGCGCATTTTTTTTCTCTGCCTACCTTCCGGTTTTGCCGCCTACTAAAATTCTTATTGAAAACCCTGCCTCTCTGACCACTGGTTGGGAAGTCGCATTGTCAAAAACCAGCTGTACTTTCACAAAGTCAAATGATTTGCCTTATATCATTCCTAGATCAGGATTTTAAATCTTTTATTTTTGTTTACATATATGTTGCAGGTAATTTTTTTATCCTAGTTAAATTTAATTTTAATTAATTACTTTTTTAAAAACTGGTATCTTTTTTTCTAACCAGATATTTATTTCATTAGCCATGTGGTTAGTTTTAGTAGGGTTAGCTTTAGTTTTGACAATACTTTTCTCAGTGACAGGTAGCTCTAACTGGTTTTGATTGGTACTGGTAAATAATTCTTTTGTCCCTAAGAGATTCATCATTGATGATTAACCTGTAGGAGGCTGTTTTAGGAGGGAAGCAGTAATATTTTAAGCAGTCAGTTAATACCGGTACTACCGTACTTATTCAGCTATAAGCCGAGCGATTTTTACACAAATCCTCACTCAATTTGGGCAAATTTGAAGCGGTAGAAGGGGTCTCGGCTTATAGCCGAGTATTTTTGATAAAAAGAATTTTCTCAGCAAATTAAAACAGTAACAAATGAACGTGTATTCACTTACAAGCCGAACTAAATTACTTGTAAAATGACGAGAAGTTGTTGTTGGTGTAATATGGATGTTTATTACTTGGTGGCTCGTAAAGGAGCCGTTCGTGTTGTTGTGTAAATTATCGGGATCGATCTTATTGCTCGTCTTCTTCCTTCCTGTCTGTCTCAAATTCGTTGTCCATTTCCTCGTCTTCACTTTTTTTTTTTTGTTCTGGAATATTCTCGTCGAAGACTGCATCGTCTTCTGTGCCGTCGAGTGCATTATAGAGGTGCCACAAGTCTTGAACGAACGCCTTCCCATCTCCTCGGGAATATCGCGCCAAGCCTGGTTTACCCATCGAAGGAACGAGGAATCTGGGAACGAGATTGCACCATATCACAGAACGTGTAAACAAGCTTGTCACATGACACCATAGCAAACTTGAGACGAAAACGCAAGTGGATTTCTTCTTGTAGCGACATTTTCCAAGCAAAAAAACCGTACGGATTAAAGGGAAAATCTTGAATTCTTTGCTGTGAAAACCACGCCAAAGGTCGTTGATCGAGCTCGGGATATGCTCCCTGATACGCTCCCCGTTGAACAGATTGTATTTTAAATTACGAAAATTCCATAGTCGATAATACACATCAAGACCTAAAATGGGGCTCGGCTTATAGCCGAGTATTATGCATTTACAATTCGTGTCAATCAAGTTGATTTTTTCCGTAAGAAGTTTGGGGTCTCGGCTTATAGCCGAGCTCGGCTTGTAGCCGAATAAGTACGGTAATACTTGCGCACAATTGCACAAACAGGTATCCCTTGGCATTTATTACTAAGGGAAATAAATGGTTTTAACAATCAAGGATTCTAAGAATGGATGGTCTTGTACCAACTTATTGTGATTTTCATAATTCTGTGGAATATCATATTCCAGTGCCAATGGCCAAACTCTGTATTGGCTTCTATCAATGAAACGAAATAAATTGATGCATGACATAAGCTACCAATCAGCATCTTTGCTTCCTACAGTAGATTCACACATTCGAACTGGACGCTGATGGAAAGCGATATAATACTTATGTATGATTGTTTTTACTGAAGAACCTCTAAAAAGATATCATAATGTTATTCGAACTGTGAACTAAGAAAAAACTCCAATTCACTTTCCTGAGGCGGAGTTGATCTGGAAATTTGATTGATGGAAGTCAAAATGCAGTTTGGTACATAGCACTTGAAGGTGAGATTTCTGTAGAATTATGAAAATTGCATTAAACAACCAATATTAGCAGACAGAATAAAGTTCACAGTTTTCCACAGTTTAAGTACCTCCTAAAATACCAGGCCCCAATTTTTTAGCCAAACCCCCGCCAAAAAAGAAAATCCCTTCTTAGACAGTTAGCTTAAAATCTACCTAGTAGTTAATTCAACAAATATTTACCTGGTTTAAAAAAACTACCCTTGAAATCTTCTGAACTGAATGTTTTGTTACATTTATGAATTTACAAAGGGTGGGGAGAGGACAAAACTACAAAGAGCACAGATAACACTCAATGACTGCTTGGCTTGTAGGTGTGTATTGTGTCTTCTCACTGTTTTATTCTACTTGGTAAATAACAGCACTTGTTTTATAGCTTTTTCTGGCCTAGCATTTGAGTGGAAGTTAGGTCAGATGTGACTTTTCTGGTACAGTTTTAGAAGAGCAACCTTTTTTTCTGGTGTAGGAAAAACTGTCATGTCAAATACAGGCTGACTGTTAAGCCAAGGCCAGATACACCATACCTGTATTCATAATTGTATAAATGGTTCCCTATGTTGAAAATCACCATGAAATGTGATGTTGATATGATAATCAGTTACTTAAGGATGGTTCCTACTATTGTTATTGGGCACACATTCTGAGCATCTCCAGATACTCGGATTTCCTATCGGCAGTGCTTAGTAATGCAGGGATATTTTTGCACGATTTAAAACTATGCGGAGAAAGCAGGAGTGCTCTTGTTATCCAAAAAGAAAATTGGGGGTATGCATGCATTTTTCAGAGATAATTAAGTTTTAATTTGGATAGGAACGCCATACATAGCTTTGTATTTTAGAGCTTATTACAACTATTGTTGGTTAATTATCTATAAAAAATGTGTGGTTACCCCCAATTTTCGTTTTGGATTTCAATAACACTGGTAAGATCTGCTTTTCCCGCATATTCATAAAACTGTGCAAAAATACCTTTGAATTAGTAGGTAAAGGTAAAGGTTGAGTTCGCTACGAGCCTAGAAGGCCCACCAGCCCGGCACTTATCTCCGGTTTCTGTAGCATGAAACGGCTAGGAGTGTTTCTACTCCCCCCGGGTTGGGATGCTAGTCCATCGCAGGGTTACCCCCAGCATTTTTGCTGGTATCCATTTATACACCTGGGTGGAGAGAGGCACTGTGAGAGTAAAGTGTCTTGCTCAAGTTTTCAAATATGACATGTAAATGTATCCATACATACAGGGTTTATACTAGTTTTATGCTTTCAAAGATAGACAGTTAAAAGTCACTTTTTTAGATTTTTTCCCCTTTTTCTGAACTGCTACTATCACGGAGAGTAATGCTGTAAAACTTTTTCCAGGGGGCACCGCAGTGGGGACCGTGCAATCTCCCTTGGTTGATTTGATATCGTCCTGTTTTACTCTCCTTGTTTTAAATTAAGGGTGCGTTCGATGGACCCTATTCTGGAATAAGAATATGTGGAGTGATGATTTTTAAACAATGGTATGTTTGGCGTTTAGAATCAACAGGGATAATAAAGATATGCTTAAAATAGTGTTTGAGCAGGTGTTTGACATTTTAATGTGAATCTCCGTAAAAACGAAGGATTTCTAACTTCTATTCCATGTATTCCTATTCCGGAATACGGTCAATTGAACGCACCCTAAGATGGTAGGGATAGGCTCGCTACAAAGTCATCATAGTAAAAAGGTCTCTGATCAGTCTACTATAAAGCATTGTAAAAATGTAATACATTGTTTTCAGTGGCTGTATAACATCTGCAGAGAGTGTACTAATAACCCAGCAAAGTCAAGAAGAATTGTACAAGATAATTGCAAACAACAAAAAGGTCACAGAGGTAACACAAACTGTGTCAATTTTTGATTACTTGCCAGTATCGTTTTTTTTTTTTTTTTTAAATTAATTGGGCTCCTAACACATTCACTACAGACCGGATGGCTTAAAAGTTACTGAATTAAACTGAATTAATTAAACATAAGAAGAAATATACAGAGACCAATATTTATTTCGTAAACTTACAGTTAGCCTAAAATGGCTGAGAACACATCAACATTAGTGCAGAAAGTTCAAATTAGTGCAATGAAGGTCAACTTGTTGCATTGATAGCCAATCAAATGTGAGCCCTGCATGGCCCAATAGTCATGGTGCATCGAGTGTCCCTCGATCGATGGTGGTTGTAGCCTGCTGGCAGGCGGTAGATGTTGCTGTTGCCGCGAAACATGTATCAGATGCCATATTGGAAGTGCGTAGGATAGGTTTGGGCCGGGTGACAAAACAACAGGGTGGAGGGGCGGGAGGCGGGAGGCGGGAAAGAGAGTGCAAGATAAACCCTTGTCCCAGATCTTCCGACTTCGACCCGTTCAATATGGCGGCCAAAATTCAAATTCTCACCTGCGAGCAGGCTATGGTTGTTAGAATCAGATAACACAGTCACAATTCGATTTATTTTTAGATACACTTTGTGCACGAAACAAACAAAGGGCTGCCAATTTTAACCAATCAGGAGAAGTCATGTCATGCTTAGACTGCAAGCAGTCCCTTCATAAATCAGTTGGACGAGTGGCCCATTTTCATGTTACAATTTTTTTCAAACCCTGCCTTTGTTGGTAAGAATCAAAGGTTGGAGTCAAACCCTCCAGTGGTTATTAAATCTCTATGTTCTTCAATTTATAGCTAGCCAACAGGAGCCTAATAATAAACTGTGTCCTGTCTGAGTTTTCGGTTGTTTTTACCATATACATGTAAGCTTGGCCAAGGCAATAATAAGGTCCAGCCAGATTCTGTCTCTAGATGGCTCAAGTCAGCGGCTAGACAGGCCTTAACTCGGCTCATTTGAGGCCTTGTTGGAGTTTCTCCCGTTGAAGAGATTCTTAAGGCTGCCTACTGGAACAATGAAACCATCTTAACCAATTTTTACCTGCGTGATATGTCAGGTTTCTCTGAACACATCCAATGTCTCGGTCCTTTTTCTGTGGCCCAAACCACAGTTGGTCACTCACTTTTGAGGCTTTTGGAATTGTGCATATTGTTTTGCCTCCAGGGCTTTCTGGGGTTGTACATGTTTAATAGTCTTAAGCCTTCAGTTGTTTGTGTTGGAATTGTATGTGCTTTTTTGGCTTGCTCTAATTGAAGCTTCATAGTCTTCTGGAGCCTTGCTGGACTTTTTGCTTTTGCCAGTGTTTGTCCTTGTTGATGGTAGTGTCTGCTGTTCTGGCCTGGGTTGTTCAAAGCATGATTAGCGCTAACCAGCATTAAATACCATGGAAACGTATAGGTTTTGATACGTCTTAACCAATAATTAGTGCTTAGCAGGCTTTGAGCAACTGGGCACTGGTCGTTGTGGAGTGTTGGGTCAAGTCTTGCAACAAGCCTGGCTGCTTGGATCCTTTGTTTCTCTTGGGTGTTGACGTCATCAGGTACTCAGGCAGTAGATATCTGCTTCCTCGCACGATATTCTGTTACTTCATTTTAGATTTTAGGCTAAGTTTATGAAATAAATGTTATTTTCCACAAGGAGATTTATGCATCTAAAAGATTTTGCCCGCTCACATCCCTACCGGCATGTTGCCATTTCCCAGCGTTCTCTCACAGCCTTAGAAGGGGGAAGCTTCTTCCTTACACATCAAAAATGAGGTTGGTAGGCCGGTTCACCTGTCTATGCCTTGTTCACATCCGCAAATATTTTATACCCTGTTGTCCTGGTGCACATTGTTTTCGGGCAAATTGGCATTTTACATTTAGATTTTAGGTAAATATTACCCATAAATATCAATTTTCTTGTGGAAAATAATGTTTTGCAGCTGCAGTGGTATGATTTGCAGGTAAAATATTTCCTACTTTCTTGTTGTGGGAACTAGTTTGATTTGTAATTTGTCTTATGTAACTATGGTACTGATTTCACCATCAGAAATGAAAATTTCAAATCAAACTAGGGTGAAATAAATAATTGTTACCTGATTTGCTTTTATCTATCATATTGTTACCTTGAATGTTAAAGTGCCCCTGTGACCAAAATATCAATTCTTATTTTTCTTTGGATTTCAAAACTAAACACTAACTAAACGCTAACTAAAGCCACCACAGTTTTAAGCCTTGATTAAAAAAGGCACCTGTTTATTTTAACTGGAATTTTCCTTTTTAATGGTCCACCATTACTAACTTTAAGATCTTGAGAGAGCTGGATCAAGGAGAAAATGACGTCAAAGGCTCACTAGTGCAATGCATGTGTACGCCGCAGAATTAATATGCAGCACGGGAGTTTAGGCCTTCAGACTTTTAGACTTGCCTTTTGCGTATATAATAAGCTGCATTCACACCCTGAAATTTTAAGCTAGTGAGCCTTTGACATCACTTTTTCCTGGATCCAACCCTCTGAGGTCCAATCGTTCAGTTTTGAACGTGATTAATGGCGGACCATGAAATATAAATGGCCTTTGGGCAAAAATCAAAGTTCAAAATTTTGCCAGTCAAGTGTATGTCAAGCAAACATTTTTTTCAAAATCTGACGAAAAAAGGAAGTGATTTTTTTTAATCACAAGGGCACTTTAACAAGTCTGAACTAAACTGTAAAGTGAGCCTTAGGTTCTGAGAATAGTTGCTCCTTTAGCATGGTTTTGTCATTGTTTTTCTAGGGAGGATCTTCTGAAGGGCAGAAGGTAATCATAGTGTCAATATCTCCACAGTCAAGAGCTTCTGTTGCGGCCAAGTTCAAATTAGGTGTGACTGAGGTGAGCTGATTATTTAAAGCCCTGTATATAAATCATTTTGTGTGACTTGTTTTCTTACATTTGGTTTCCATTCCTGTCAGAGGGTTAGCAATAGAGTGCTTAACTGACGCAAAGAGTGATATTATCAAAACTTGTACTTGGCAATCAGGGGAGACAGGGCAGTGGAAAAATATTCTGGGCCTCATTTCATCCTAATGCCTTCATTTTTTTATGATGGAGAAGAGCTCTCTGTCACAGGCATCGTTCTTTACAAACCCATTTTACTTTGACCAGTGGAGCTCTCAATAATCACTGCATTGCCATTCTTCACCACAACTTGGTACGGCTCAGGCGTGAATGTCTTGTTTTCTCAGTTCTGACAGAGCAGGACTCAGTCACCTTCCTCTATGTCACTAGTGACTGCATGTCTCTTTACATCAGCATACTCTCTCTCTCTAAGCTTTCTTCGTGAATATCTATCTCTGGGGAGAACTTACCATTCCGCTGCAGTAGTGTGGTCTTGCAGTCATCAAACTCTAGGCAGTTTATCCCTTAGCTTCCCTCTTATGAACAGTTCAGCTGAGGAGAGTGATGTCACTTTATGGGGAGTGTTGCGATACTTTAATAAGAAGTCTTGCAGCTCTCTCTTCCATTTTTTGCCTTGCGACTCTGATATCCAGACCCCTGTCAAGAGAGTCTTAATAAGGAATAAGGAATGCACTTCCAGTGGTCAATAGACCGAATTCATAAATGGCGCCCAAAAAAAATTCTTTTGTTTATGTGCTAATTAGCCTCACTAGCCTCATTTGCATGGACAAAATACAAAAGAAATGTTGCTTGAGAGCGAGGCTAGTGAGTCTAATTAGCACATAAACAAAAGAATATTTTTTTTGGCTGTCATTTATGCATTTGGTCTATAGCTCTAGAGGTACTTAAGAAATTCATTTAATTCTCTTGAAGCAAATGGTGGGCCATTGTCACTTCTGTGGGCTTCCGGAAAACCATCATCCATGCATACGAAACACTCTCTCCAAGCACTTGATCTTATGTTCTGCATTTTGTCTTGCTGAGGAGAGTTACTTCAGGCCATTTAAAGTAATAATCAACTACAAAGATTGTCCCTTATTAGGAATCTTGAGTGGATCCACTGCAATTTCAGTTTGAGGTAGTGGCATTAATTAATTTAATTGGACAGGCTTTGGCCTGGGTCCAACTAACTGGCAAGGGTAACAGAATGGCACTAACTTCTCAACTTGTTTGTCCATGTCAGGTCGTCACACCTTTTCTTTCAAACAAGACTTTGTTTGCACGATACCTTGATGCCCTGCATGAGCAAGTCAAATTGTTTGATTGCATAACTTTTCAGGCATAACCACTCTGCTTTCTTTCATGATCATGTCCATCTTCGAAAGTTCTTCTTTAACAGCCTTGTAGGTGGTCCCTTGGAGTCTGGGTCGTTTACCACTTGTTATGGCTTCATAACCGCATTTGGGCTTATTTGTCTGTTTCCTCATCAGCTTCTGTAGGTTAGGTTAACTTACTGGCAGTCTACTCAGGGCATAAGCAGCATTTTCTTTTCCTGGGTCGTGCTTTGTGGTGTGCTTAAACTGCTGCATGTACAACATCCATCTCTCCAATCTAGCTGAGGGTGGCTTGGATTGAGGACCAAGGACAGTAACTGTTCTGATTTTGAACTCTGTTCCATAGAGATACACCGGTATATAAAGTTTATTACAGCACCACTTAATTGCAAAAGTGCTTCTCTCTCAAACTGGGAATATCTCTTCTCCACAGCACTCAGCTTTCGGCTAGCATAGTATACTGGTCGGTAGTGGCAATCGTCTTGCTTCTGTTCTAACACAGCTCCTATACCAATTGGTGATGCATCTGTGGGGATGTGGGTTTCTGCTCCATGCTTGTAGAGAGCCATCACTGGCACTTGTGTTAAATGATTCTTCACCTCTTGGAATGTATTTTCCTCTTCAGGGCCCCATCTCCATTTGGCTTTTGCTTTTTTCAGGTCCCAGAGAGGACTTGCAGTGATTGATAAGACTGACATGAACCTCAAGCAATACTGCGCCAAGGCCAAGAAAGCTTCGCAATTCTGACTTATCTTTGGTCTTGGAGCTTGCGCAGGGTTTTCAACTCTGTCACTGGATACCTACAATCCCTGTTCAAATAATGTGTTTCGGAGATACATCATAGAGGTCACACCAGTATGGCACTTTTGGTAGTTCAGGGTCAGGCCATTTTTGTCATGCTCTTCTTCTATGGTCACCACTACTTGTTTATCATCATGTATGTTGTGAGCACCTGGGCAGTACTTGAGTATTTGCCAAATGATGAGCTGAAATTTCTCTGTAGCCATATTCACACCAAACAAAAGATGCTTGTGCTGGTAGAGGCCATTAGGTCCGTCAAAGGTGTTTGTGTCTTGCAATTCTGGAGTGAATCCTATTTGATGAAGTGCCATATTGAAATCTAATTTGGAAAATACCTTTGCACCAGAAAGTCCTTGCAAAGTTTCCTCGATGGTTGGCACAGGGTGCTTCTCTCTGAGTATGGCTTGGTCAGCCTGTCACATGTCCAAGCAGGTGGGCACATCGCCATTCACTTTCTTGACAGCAACCAGGGGATTAATCCAATTTGTTAGGCCATTCACTTTCTCAATCACAGATCAAGTTTCTCAAGTTCCTCTAACTTTTCAACTCCCTTCTCTCTCCTACTGAAAGGAATTCTCCTCATAGTTGGAGCAACAGGAGGAACACAGTCATCAACTTGCAGTTTCATTGGAAAATTCTTCAATGTTCGTTGGCCTGTAAAGACTTGGGGGTATTTGGCCATCAGACATGCTTTCTTATCGGGAGGAAATTGTGACCCACAATAACCAGTCAACGTGCCAATCTTCAAAATGCCTAACTCTTTGGATGTATGACGGCCTAATGATGTGTCAGCGGTTCCTGCCATACACTCAGCTTGTAATGGCGTTTGTGTATCAGAACACAAATGTTCAACATGCACTTTCCTAAGAGCTTAAAGAGTTGCTGTGATGCAAAAGCATATATCCTTTTGTCAGTTGTCAACAACTGAATTTGTCCATTTAGACATGATATTACAAGTTTCACCACAGAGTCTAAGATGACACTGACAGGCTCAGTGGTCTTCAACAAATAAACTCAAAGTACTTCATCCACCATGTGTGGTGCTGAAAACTTACCGGTAGTACCCATCTTCCTTATCTTCATTGTGTGGTTGGTCACGTATGTTTCTGACTCCCTGTTGTTTCCATGCTAATGGATTGAGATTTCTCTGGTCACCTCTTCCTTTGGATTGTTTTTCTTGTGCGGTGTGGCAACAAACCTCCATATGCCCTCGCTTCCTGCATTTCCATCGCACATGATTTTTGCAAACATCAGATTCTTTCCCCATATGACCAAGCCTATCACACCTCCA
Organism: Montipora foliosa; assembly: GCF_036669935.1. Taxonomy (NCBI): domain Eukaryota; kingdom Metazoa; phylum Cnidaria; class Anthozoa; order Scleractinia; family Acroporidae; genus Montipora; species Montipora foliosa. The sequence continues at coordinate 48,910,660 of NC_090874.1, read as the reverse complement.
ACATTTGCCAAGAAAGCGTTGTTTGTGTCGTTCACTACTTGACGCTTTATCACAATCTTCACTAGCGCAATTGACTTTTTCTTTGTTCACAAGAGTTGATGCATCCTTGCAATGATACAATTGAAAGGAGCAATGGAAGGTAAACACTCATTAGACAAGATCCTTGTCGCCAGTGTTGTTAGAGAAACAAATAATAAAGGATGAACACAACTGTTGCAATAAACTTTTAATTCTCTTCAATGGCAGTGTTGTCTCTTTCACTTTTCCAAGGATGTGGCCATGCCCACACATAGGCAAAGCCGGATATGGCAAACACCACTTACCGTACTTTGAGGAAAAGCAAATCGATGCCGTTTGTGGCCTTGTTTGGAACACAACATTCACAAGTGGCCTGGGCTAAAATGTTTCGAATTCAACATTCATGCAGTCGTTCTCTGGACAGGCTATGCGAAAAGGCGGTAACATTTACTAGTGACACCTGTGACAGGTGTTACGGGT
>NC_090874.1:48895162-48907662 GCF_036669935.1 Montipora foliosa | reverse complement strand
GCGACAGTCCTCTGACAGCCGGTCTTTTACCCCAAGTAACTATTGAGGGACTTCAATGCTCATAGGCTTTTAGCTGTATTTGGGTTTCCTCACTAGAGTTCTTTACCGTTGTTTACAGAAGTGAAAATACTATTTTTGTACAAGTGGGAATCTTATGTCTTGTTTTTTTGCGAGAAAAATTGTTTTTGGACACTGACATCCACCCCTCCGCATATGCCAATGTGACCAGTATCATGTGACCATATAGTGGGCTTAAGGTCAGAGCTCATTGAGGTCAGCTGGTTTTCTTTTAGTTGACGGCTGACCACACACTAGGTTTCGATTGGATCACAGGCGCAAGCCAGGCTCAACTTGGTGTAAGAATAAATAACACAGGAGTTCCTATTTTAGGCTTGGCTAAATCTATATGTTATGGATATTCATAAAATACCAATCAAGCAAGATGAAGAAAAGATGAATGTCCATTGGATGGTTTCGATACTAACGATGGCAACATAAGTACTTTTGCATATACAAAACAAATTTAATTGACAAGTTCTCCAAGGGTGATGAATATGTTACATAATTTTAAGAAATGGTGGAAATTCTGTTGGAAGATATAAAATAATTCTATAAAAGCCTCTAGAACCAGAATATGAAATGACTTACGGAGTGAAAGGCTATCAGGCTGTTTCTTAAGGTTTAATTCCCGATGTATTAATTATCAATGCAGCGGAAATCAAATATTGAAAAACAGTCCTGTCCACAACGAGACTTGCACTGCCTACTGGAGAATCAATCCACCTGGGAGCTGGTCAGTTGTCAGGAGGGAGGGGAGGGGGGAAATGATGGAAGGTTTACATTTAAGATCCTGAAATGGAAATGTTTGCTATTTTATTGTGGTTGACATTATAGAGCTGTCTATAACAACAACTTTCTAGGTGTGGTTTATTTGTTGCCTTTCTAGGATGGGTATGTTATGCTGAAAAAACCCATGGAAGCTACATATTACCTTACATTAGGTATGGACTAATCATTATTACTGTTTGTGGTAGTACACTTACACACTACAACACCGGGTTGTAAGAGTTTAAGTCCGTGGTGGCAATAGGCCCGTAGCATGTGCATAAATCATGAAAATGAACAGGTCTGTTGGAAGCGTGCTTGAATTTCAACACATGAACCACAAAATCTGCAAGAATTTGTGACGCTGATGAATAGCAAAGCAGCTTCTATTCTCATTCTCGTGAAAGCCTTCGCAAAAATTAGGTAATGGAATAACTCCGTGCTCCCGTGGCAGCTCTTCTATTGGTTCTACAAGTCCCCAGGGAAATGCCCAAGACATTTAAAACGCAGTTGCATGCAAATTTCTGCCTTCTTGAAAGTCTACTGACTTTTTATTGGACCAAAATTTTTGAAAAAACTGGGCAAGGAATCGACTTGAACAGAAATGTATTCTAGAAAAATATTTTCTGGATTTTGGGTACCGGTATACCTGGCAAAATGGTCTGGAATTCTGGAAGAACCAGAAAATCCGGTCACATTGGTTCAATTTTCCTTGGGCACAATAATTCATTGCTGTTTACATTTTGGGGCAATACCTTTTGGTTTTGAGCTGTTCCAATTCATTGCATGAGATTACCAAAATTTTTGACTGGCACTTCGGGTTGAGTGGAAAGTGCCCTAGGGCTCATGCTCAGATATGACATGGTTATGTTAGCCTGTGTGCAGCCAGACATGTACACGTAACTCGAACCCTAGGTAAAAAACCTAGATATAGTCCTATACTGGCGGTTTAGTGTGTCTACGACGCAGGCTACATAACGTAGATAGCACTTAAAGTTACACTCTAATAGATATTTCCAAGTTATCTTATCCCTCCACTTTAGTGGAAGTCCAGGGGTGAATTTTTATCATGATAATTAGGCTTTTAATAAAGTGTAGACTCTGCTTGAATAACTGGCTAAAGTGAAATATTGGAAATGGTCTATTTACATAGTGCTTAGTGTGTCTTGATTGTACTAACGATAATACTCTTTGTTATTTCGCCTTAGCACCACAAAATCACCCCAACAAATTATGGGTTCGTTAGTTAAGAACTGTTTGGCTACATCACTAGCTAAAAGGTATTTCTGTTTTTTGTTTTTTATTACTATCTCTTGTCATTCAATTTGTGGAAAAAACCAACAACGACGTAATAAATTTTGTGGTAATTACTGAATCTTCTCTAATTGATAATCTCTCATTTCACTGGTAAGGTGAAAAGCAAACGGACTGAAAATCATCAAAATTGGCATTTTAGAGATAAATAACGGCATTGGGTATTAAATGTGTACAAAGTTTCGAAAGCTTCAGATATGAAAATTTACGATGTACCTGTGGAAACCACTGTTTCAACTAAGCAAATTTAAATTTAATGTGCTAAGATTTTAGACTTTTATCTTGTTGCTTAGTATGAATAAGTTACGTTATCATTAATTTATTGATATGTACTCAATTGACGTCAAAACTAGTGTTTAATGTATTTTGGCATCATAATGGTTAGTTAAATATGAAGCATTTCAATAGATTGTTTCTCATTTTCTCACCTAAACGAAAGGTAAAGATTGACTTTGTATTTCTTCACAGACCTGACGAAATATACCATGTAACGATTATGCCTTGTTATGATAAAAAGCTTGAAGCTTCCAGAGAGGATTTTTATGATGATATTTATAGAACCAGAGATGTGGATTGTGTTATTTCTACAGGTACAGTAAAGCAGTGAAAGAAAACCTGAACTCAAGAATAAATAAAGTCAGGGCATTTACAAAAGTGCTTAAGGACGGTGCCTACTAATTCAAAGGTATTTTTGGCCCGGTTTATTATTATGCAGGAAATGTAGATCTTAAAAAGTGTTATTGAAATCCAAAAAGAACATTGGGGTTAACCACGCAGTTTTTAAAGATAATAGATGAACATTATTTGTAAAAAGCTTTAAAATACAAAGCAATGTGTGGCGTTCTTTCTCAATTTGAAGGTTAATTATCTCTCAAAAATGCATGGTTACCCCCAATTTCCCTTTTTGGATACCAAGAGTACCTACTAAGACCTACTTTCTCCAGATAGTTTTAAACCACACAAAAATATCTCTGTATTGGTAAGCATCACCGATAGCAAACCCGAGCATCTCGAGATGCGCAAAACGTTTGTGCAATAACAATAGTAGGCACCGTCCTTAAACGCATTCAGATAATTTAGAGAGTGTAGTTACAGTACTAACTCAGCCAAAAATGTTACACCTCATGCATGATGTGATGAGAGGTTTAAATGCAAAGTAATTTGATATGAACTTGATGAAGAAAGGAATATAGACTATTTCATCTTTGTAACTAAAAACTCATTGCTCTTGTGTTCTCGTCCATAGTTGAACTAGAAAAAATGTTTGAGGAAAAAGGTGTTAATTTCAACGAGCTTGAAAATGCAGAATTGGATAAACTGTAAGTTCTATGGTTCAATAATTATTCAATAATTATTATGCTTAGGACAAATGTCGTAACTTCACTTTTCAGAAATTTCTTTTTAAAAGTCATTATTTTGGGACCCCATGCACGAATTCATAAGTCATTGTTTTATTTTGCATTATTTGCACAAGATTATTAAAGTTACCACAGATAGATGATCTCACGAACAGCTGCATTAAAGATTAGCTACAGTAGGTGCTAAATACAACATGCAGGGAGGAGGTATATGTGGTCCTTCCCCTTACTCTCCGTTCTCTGTCACACTTACCAAGAGGGGGAGGCAAGGGCACAAGAAACTGCAAAGATTTTTTTAGCGAGGGCAGAAAAAAAAAGTTTTTTTTCTTCACTGATGTGGCAGGATCAACTAATAAGCAGCACATGTGAAGCGAGATCACTAGAGAGCTAAGTGGGAGGTTCCAGAATACACGGAAGCCAGTGAGAAACGAGGTAGGTGTGTTGCTCAGGTCAGCAGAAGAGGAGATGCACCGGTGGAGGGAGCACTTTCAAACAGTGCTCAACCACGAATAGCCGCTCAACCCGCCAGAGGTGGAGCCAAATGACGAGCTTAACATCAGGACAGGTCGCATCACACTTATCGAAATCAAGAATTCTATAAAGAAGTTAAAAAAGGGAAGGCTGCAGGTTGTGACAATATACCATCAGAGGCAATTAAGGTGGGAGGGAACACGTCAGAGGAGGTTCTTTTGGACCTCTGCAACAGGATATGGAGTGAGAAGAAGATGCCAGAGGAGTGGAAGAAAGGTCTGCTAATCAAGCTGCCCAAGAGAGGTGATCTGAGCTACTGTAAAAACTGGCGTGGCATCATGTTGCTGAGCATGGCAAGCAAGGTGTTTTGCAGAGTGCTCCTGGAGCGTATCAAGATCGCGCTGGATGAAAAATTGAGAGAGGAACAGGCGGGCTTCCGAGCTGGTCAAAGCTGTACGGATCAAATAGCAACACTGTGGATTATTGTGGAGCAGAGCATCGAGTGGCAGTCCTCCTTGTATATCAACTTTATAGTATCAACAGAGAGGTTTTGTGGAGGTTGTTGCGGCACTATGGGATGCCTGACAAGGTGGTCACCATCATCAGAGCTCTCTATGAAGGTTTTTCCGCGCAGGTGGTACACAATGGCCAGAGGACCCAACCACTGAATATGAGGACTGGGCTAAGACAAGGCTGCTTGATATCTCCCCTGTTGTTTCTGGTCGCCCTGGATTGGGTGACGAGGACAGCCTTTGACAGGAAGAGAGGTATTCAGTGGACCTTTACGACATCCTTAGAATACCTTGTCTTTGCCGATGATCTGGCCCTACTGTCGCGCAGAATGCAGGATATGAGGGATAAGGGACGGGCCTTGGAGGAACAAGGTGCGAAGTTAGGCCTGAAGATCAATGTCACCAAGACAAAGTTGATGCGTATTCATTGGTACCAAACGCGGCGATGGTGTGTCGGTTTCAGGGGGGCGGATTGAGGAAGTGGATGAGTTCACTTACCTTGGGAGCATTGTAAGTAAGAAGGGAGGCACTGACGAGGACATTCAGGCACGAATTAGAAAGGCAAGACAGGCATTTGCGATGCTGAGACCAATATGGCGATCCTCAGCACTAACAACCAAGACCGAGCTGAGAGTCTTTGGGTCAAATGTGAAGGCGGTGCTCTTGTATGGTTCTGAAACTTGGAGGCTGATTGAGGGACTGGAGCAGAAGTGGCAGGTGTTCATCAATAAGAGCTCGAGGAACATCTTGCGATCAGCAACAAGGAGCTTTTGAGACAAATAGGGCAGCGACGGATAGAGCAAGAGATAAGACAAAGAGCTTGGGGATGGATCGGCCGGCCACACGTTGAGGAGACCAGATGGACATGTAGTCAAGAGGGCACTGGGGTGGAACCCACAGGGGGAGCGAAAGAGAGGGAGACCCCGGCACACCTGGCGACGTACGAGAATGGCAGAGTTGGGTGAGAGGAAACATCTCACGTGGAATGAGACAAAGGGTACTGCACAAAATAGGGTTAGGTGGCGCGCTCTAGTTGAGGACCTATGTTCCACTTGGAACGAAGAGGAATAAGTAAGTAAGTGAAGCAATGACCAGCAAGATCCCCAGAGGGCAGCCCAAACATCACGTACTGCCAAAGGTAAACAACCGCTGGTTGCATTAGGTCTAAGTTTAACTATACCTAAACTAATAATGTCCGTGTGCAAATTTTCTCAAAATTTATAAACTTGAAAATACATTATCATTAACCCATTTGTCCCTGAAGCGGACATATCTGAAGCGGCCCCATTGATGTGATATGGTCATCTGGCGTTAGACAGAGTAAAATCTGGGATTTAAAGGGTAAAACGCATCCCAACAGGCTGTTAATTAATCATTTTCTTTTTGGCAGCAGTTAACACAAAATTGTCCACTTGCAAGAGCTTTTTGTTGAGTAATTTGTTTGTTTATGACTCTGGTGTCGTTTTTTTTTTTCTCAGATTTTCAAGTGTGCATGGAGATGAACTGGTTAATCATTCTGGGGGAGGCTCGGTATGGGTTGCTATCCACTGTTATTTCTCTTCTTGAGTATGCTTGTGTGACACGCAAAGATAAATTCGCCATTTCTTGTATTGACAAGGGAGGGGCATAACGCTAACCCTACCCTGGCATCGTCTGATGTTAGAGTAAACCTATCAAATCTTAATTTTAGGAGTTAACGGGTTAAAGGGGTCATAGTTTTTGAGTGGATGTCGGGGCATCCTCGGAGAGCTAGGAAAATACCTCGACCAGGAAAAGGGGGCAAAATAAAAATAATTGTTAGATCAAAATTCATCACTGCTATTTTAGGTACATCGGGGAGGATATCTTTAAACAAATCTCGCACACTTGGAAATACGCTTTTGTAACGATTCCTGCGAAAGGTCCAGCGTATTTCTCCGCCGATATCCCGAACGATTCCCTGTACATTTTGTTCTGTGATTGCGACATTTCTAACCCTGGAGCAAACCCTTGCCGAACGAACCAGCCGAGTATGGCGATCAAGTGATTTCCGTGTAAGAAGACACGAAACGACTTCACGGCCTGCTGACCTCTGATTGGGCAGAAAAACACAAAGAATTTCTGGCACCAATCAGAATTCAGAATTACCCCGACTGTTTGAAACTGGTCTGGTAAGAATGTGTCCCCAGGGGCTCTTCTCACCTTACTATGCTTTTCTTCGTCGCCATTTTCTTTCACCCGTTTAGACTTTCCGTTGCCTCCGCGATCTGCCCCTGGGTCTCCGAGGATGATGTAGAGTTTGTTAACACGCCAAAAATTCACCAATCCATCTGCTATCGTAATAACTGTGCTGTCATTGATAACAATAATTTAATATTTTAGTTCTGGCAGTGGGGAAAAAAAATTGTCCCTTCAGTAGGTTCACTAATCTTGCTTTCCGCACCGGTCTATTAATTATGTTTTATTTATGTATTAGGTTAATTAATTGATCTATAAATTTAACTTGTTGTACATTCAGCAAAATTACTTTATTCTGATCGGATGAGAACAGTATCATTAGGGATTGACGATTGAGGGACTTCAATGATCATAGGTTTTTAGCTGCGTTTGGGTTTCCTCACTAGAGTTTTTTATCGTTGTTTATAGAAGTAAAAATAATATTTTTAATTTTGTACAAGTGTGAGTCTTTGTTTTGTTTTTTTTTGTGTGGATCTTCATAAAATACCAATCAAGAAAGGTGGAAAGAAAGATAATGTCCATTGGATGGTTTGGTGCTAGCTATGGCAGCATAAGCACTTTTGCTTTATCCAAAACAAATTTATTGACAAGTTCACTAAGGGTGATGTTTAGAAATAGTAGAAATTCTGGTGGAAGATATTAAATAATTATATGAAAGCCACTAGAACCAGAATATGAAATGACTTACGGAGTGAAAGGCTATCAGGCTGTTTTTTCAGGTTCGATTCCCGGTGTATTATTTATCAATGCAGCGAAAGTCGAACCTGGGAGAACAGTCCTGTCCAGAACGAGACTTGCACTGCTGGAAGGGGGGGAGGGGGGGGGGGACGTAGGGGGGGTGCTGGATGGGTTACGTTAAAGAGATCTGCTATGTTATCATAGTAACTGTGCTGCCATTTATAATAACAATATTTTAGTTCAAGCAGTGGGAAAAACAAATTGTCACCTTAGTTGGTTCAATAACCTTGCTCTCAGCACCAGCCTATTAATTATTTTTTATTTACGTGCACACAACAAAATAGTAATTGCTTTCCTCTGATCGGATGAGAACAGTATCATTAACCTCAAATGTTACATTGCCATTTACGCTGGCAACCACACGTCTGCGACTGAAGGTGGCAAATACAAAACAACAATTACCAAACGTCATTTTGATATACACCTCTTTCATAATGGCGACCAAATAAAATATTCTTCTGTTTTAATGCTAAGAAGCCATTCTAGCCTCGCTACGACGAGCAAATTTCTAAAGAATTTGTTCACCTTGTCTACTGGTGATCCAACGTTTCTTAAACTGATGCAGTTTACATTTATTTACATAAATATTTCCTTGAGAATCAGGCAAGAAAATTTTGTTGAGTGTATTAAGCAAAATGTCGCGCAAACTCGAATGGAGTTTCTAATACCTATCACTTCCGAATTATTCTGGGGATCGTGCAATTTCTCATACAAATTGAAATGTATTGGAACTGTGGCACTTTGATCATTCGAACTTGAAGGTACGAAGGTCATTTTGGTTTCAGATACAGGACGTTCTGTTGTAGAAAAATGAATTTAGTTTCTCAAAGAACTCTACGTTTACTTTGGATGTCATGTCTGAAGGTAGAGAGCTATATAGGCAAAGAATGTCACGAGAAAGTGAGGTCCCAGCAAACTTCATTTTCAACAACTTTCAAGATGAGCCTTGACCTGATCCCCCTCTCAAATTCGTTGCCATTAATCAAAATCATTATTAATTTATTTTAAAAATATTACCGCTGACCGGTTGGCTCAGTTGGCTGTGCATCGAAATACGTACTGTGCGGGAGGTCGTTGACTCGACCAACATTCAGGGTCTTTAATTGAATAAATGAGAAGAAGGTGCTGCCTTTGTAATTACATCCGAAAATGGTTATACTTTCAAGTCTTCTCGAATAAGAAACAAAAACCGTTGGCCCCGTCTCACAATTCCTCTTTATAAAATCTGTAGGACGTTAAAGATCCCCTGACACTATTCGAAAAGAGCCGAGGGCGCGGAGTACCCTATGTTGTGGGTCTGGTCTGATCACGGGCCACATGTATATTATCCTTTGGCTTTTAAGTGCAACCCTAGTGAAATAAAGAGGTTTTCAATCCAACATGCAACTTGCTCATAGCACAGGAAAAATCGCGCGTTTAAGTCACGATTGATTTTCCTTCTCTTTGGTTGATAAAATGGCTCGAAATTTTTATACCAATCACTACGTGTAGCAACTGCAATCGCGTAATTACTTTCGAAAGTCATCTGAAAACTGCTCTATGAGGTAAATCAAAGATCCCCTCCTGGTTGACTCCTGTTAAAAGGGACTGAACGATAAATTTACGCGTTCAAGAAATTGTTTGATACGAAGTTGACTTTTAACTAACATGTGCTGTCGCTTTGATTACTTCAGGGAGGTTATCTGGAGCATGTCTTTACATTTGCAGCCAAAGAGGCAAGTTGTCTCAGACTTGTGTATCTTTTATTCAGTCGCCCCGTGCAAACGGACGCAACATTGTCGGCCAACATTGTTCCAACATTGTTGCAAACGGGCTCAACATTGTTGGCCAACAACTCCCAACATTGTTGGGTGTTACATGTTGCGCCATTTGCAAACCCTTTTCGTGTTGTTGGTAGTTGTTCGAAGTTGTTGCACGAAGTTTGAAACTGGTCAAACTTTTGAGCCAACAACTCCCAACATTTCTTTTCGTTCCGTGATCACGGACGCGTACCGCAACAATGTTGGATCCGTTTGCACAGAAAAACCTTAAATAGCAATGACCACAACCAGGTTTTCTGAGCCCGCGAGACTGAGCACCCTCAGCAAACCATTGTTTCAAGGAAAACCGCTGGTCAGCAACCTGGTTCTGGTCATTGCTGTCTAAGGTCTTCCGTTCGCACAGCTCTTCCAACATTGTTGGGCCTACGCACGCGCATTACAGATCGTCTCCATGGAGATAGCAACGCATTAACATGCTGAAAACAAGATGGCAGCCGATGGGTCGTATTCTTCTCATAATACATTGCACGTCCTTACATTGTTGGGAAGTTATTGCGTCCGTTTGAGCACAACTCCCAACACCATCCAATATCTGCAGAACCAACAGTGTTGGGAGTGGTTGCGTCCTTTGCACTGGGCGTTATAAATAAAACCCAAGGCATGTGTCTATTATATTTTGTAGTGTTTTGGGAAGACTGTTGATGAAATAACATACAAGACTCTGCGAAACAAGGACTTCAAGGAAGTTACACTTCAAGTAGGTGCTGTCATTTGATCTATTCATTCAAATTCTACGCTACGAAGTGTCTCAGGTATTAACCCATCCCAATACGAGTGACTAGGGAGTTTAAGAAAGGGCGATGGCTACGGCTACGGCCTCGACAACGCTACAAGGCAAGAATATCATCTGAGTTGGTTATAAAGAGGACAAACAATCGTGCTGCACTTGTGCCACGCACTTTATCCCGTATTTTTTCGGTACTCCTCATAACAACAACGTGAAATCACCAAATTTGAGGTTTTAACGACAACATAAACGTACGAATGCGAACCGCAAGCTCTACTCTGAAACTGCTCGTACCAATTTATTTTTCGGATACTTCGCCCACATTGTACAACGTGAAGGAGATGGAATAATCGCCAAAGATTTAAGATAATTTAACAATTATTATACGAGGTGGCGCTGGATATGAAGTGATAGATAATGAACGAGGCGCGTAGCGCCGAGTTGGTTATAATCATTTTATATCCAGCGAGTCCGAGTAGAATAATAGTTTTATTAAAAACTCCAGGGTCAACAACTCTTCCATGTTGAGTTTATTTATTTGCCTCGGTCAGTTCCGGTCCAAAACGGCTTTTGTCTGCCATTTTTTCTCAGAGCTGCAAAAGTTTTTCAGCTCGCTTTATTGCTGACACGTTCCTTGACCATATTAGGTAGAGCAGGTATAATTAACAATTAGACCCGTAGCCCGCAAGGGCTACGGGTCAATAGCCCACGAGGCGAAGCCGAATGGGCTATTGACCCGTGGCCCTTGAGGGCGAAGGGTCTAATTGTTTTAGTATCACCCAACTAGTCGGACAGAAAAGGCAATAATAAAGTTAGCAAATGCAATTTGAAGAAATATTTATATGGCAATAAAACGAAAGAATGCGTCACGCTTTTCGCTACTCGAGGTCTATTACTAATAGTCCTCTAGTAACGTAGCCAATCAAATTGCAGGATTTGCATTAGTCCACTAGTTGGGTGATACTAAGTACTGATAGCCTGTGTCCGGCGAGCCAATGGAAATGCTTTAAATCTGATATCCGTAGTTGAGTTTTTAATAAGTAAAGTTATATTTTGACGTGACATTTTCGTTGACGTCGTCGTCGTAGATCTTAAAAACCCAACTAACATTATACGCCTCGACGGATGTGTTTTAGTGGCTAGCCTGACAACCAAGGGACTCATCAGAGGCCTTTCCGCACAGTAGACGCGTCGTATGTTGAACTAATCACGAAAAAATGCTTTGTGGTATCCTTAACACTAAGTTGAAGATGACTGAGTCTCAAACGAAACCGTGTTGTTGCATTGTGAGGGAGTTGAATACGAATCAATACTACATGTGTGGACAATATGCAAGGGAGCAAGTCATAGAATATAGCAAATGACTGTACATATCACCTTGGTCGAGATTTTAAATCCCGAGCAGCTCAGTGGGGAAGAGAGTGTTGCCTTAATCTGAACAATAGTTAGTTAGAAAGTAGAAGTCTTTTTAGTCTCATTTGCTATCGTTTTTGCGAGACTTCTAACTAGACAATTCAACAAGAAAACAGTCCAAAACTAGTCAGACTATGACAGCGAAAAGCATAAGACTTCAAAGTGTATTTGGGCGTGTGAAGTGGTTAAGATGACGTTATCCAAAGAGGAGGCTCTATTCCTACGCGCTCACTTATATGTAATCAGCACGTGATGTCATCCCACGGTCATCGTTTTTGGGTGACCCAAAGAATCGATCTCTCGTTAACTTCTTTTGTTCGTCATCTAGCAATTGTACATTTCGCCATTGTTGTCTGCGTCTCCAGAGATATGTAGCAAACCACTTATGAGTGAGAGACATGCGATGTCTCTTTCACGAGTTAATTCCGCATTGACTATCATGAGCAAAAAGCTTCATCGGTCCACCAGATAACAAACTGAAACGTTTCACTCCCCCCTACAATTCAGCACCCAGCACAATCTTCTGAGAGATTGTTGAAGGCTTAATGTCGAATTACTAATGTATTATCTTCACTTCTCACCAAGTACCACAGTACTTGTACAGATTCTTTGCAAATTCACCCTTGACTCATTTCTTCTCAACTCACGTTCTTCCCTTATATTCAAGGTGGATGGAGAAGATGTGCTGAAATTCGCTGTGGCTTATGGATTTAGAAACATCCAGGTTTGTTCATTTGTATGGCAATGTGGTTTTTGTAGAAAGGGAAAACGTTGTAGCTCTGATAACGCATTTGCAGTCTTCTGTAGTTCACCATATAATTTTTGTATTCATAGAATCTTGTGCAAAAAATAAAACGGGGCAAATCTCCATATCATTTTGTGGAAGTAATGGCTTGTCCATCAGGTAAGATTTACTTGCTTCTATATTTTCCGTTTTCTTGCATTAAGGACAGTCGTGATCCGCAATAAACTTTTGACGGGTTCAGTTTCATTTGTTTTTTGACCGAGCGACAAAATGTCATCCAGGCATCACTTTGCCCCGGGTCACTTAACAACGTTGCGGGACAAGTATTTTTAAGGTAACCGTCCGTTGGCGAAGCCAGGG
>NC_090874.1:48857662-48890162 GCF_036669935.1 Montipora foliosa | reverse complement strand
GCCTAATGATCGTGTTGGTAAATTAAGCATCTTGAAATTTTTGAACTGTAAATATTTCATGCATAGATCATACGTAATTTAAACGCATTTCCAGCATTTAAGGAGCATTTGTTCCCTACAAATTTAATGTCTAATGACAAGACAAGAAACAAGAGACTGAGATGGAAAATAAACTAGATTCTTTATTATTTCTCTCCACTCTTGAGATTGGGTTAAACTTGTTACACAAACATCTTCCTATCGGCGCACAACAAAAGGCAGGTCCAAGTCATTTGCGATTGATGATTTGTCCTCGACTTTATGTGGGACAAACGAGGGAATCTGGTTCCACACCAAGTTCCACTGCCATCCAGGCGCACTCGGCAACACAACAAGAGCGACGGACTGGAAACAACAAAAATAGCAAACATGTGGCTTTTTAATTTGTCAAGTACGTAAAATGAAACATGTTCCCGAAAGAAAAAAACCGAGCATCAAATATGGCATTTCTTTACCGCGTGTTCGTAAGGAGCATTGTAAAATGGACGTGTCTATTCCATATTTTGCCATCTTCTTTTTCACGAAAGCTCCGCATTCTCTAACTGCAACGAAACAAGTGAAGCAATTTTATAAATACCTCGTGATTACTTTGATGCTGTCTACATTTAAAATACTTGGACTGCGAAAATTGGATGAGGTTAAGCGCAACAAAGTTAGGTTTCATGACAAGAAAATCGGAAAAAACTGTATTCCCCTGCACACCCCGCACGTGCGTTGTAACATTTAATTTTGGAACGTTTCACAAATTAATGTTCCCCTCATAACCATCCATTCCGTTAAATAGCGGATATTACATGGCCACGCGGGGATACGAATTTTATCTTCTCGCGCTGAAAGTATCTCTCACTCGTTCGCAAAGTAATGTTCTGTTTTGATGAAATGTCTAGATTTAAAACAACTTGTTTTACATAACTTTCTTATCTTGTTTCATGTTACACAACATGCGTGTTTTAGCGGTTGGTGACCACTTTTTCATCATTTCGAAAATGAATAAAACAAGTTGTTTTAAATCTAGACATTTCATCAATATCTCTATAATAAACAGAACATTACATGGCCGCTTGAGGATACGAATTTTATCTTCTCGTGCTGAAAGTATCTCTCACTCGTCCGCTTCGCTCATTCGTGATCATGAGAGATACTTGCAGCACTCGAAGATATAAAATTCGTATCCCCGCGCGGCCATGGAATATCCTCTATTTAACTCCTCAGTAGACATTTGCATGACAACGCCATTTGACTACAAGTACCAGAGTACCTACAGGTTTTGCTTCTCTTGTTATTTGTACCCCATTGGGAAGACAATTTGTAGTCAAATGACGCTCTCGTGAAAGTTGCCTATTTTACAACCCAATCGAATTACATGTGGAACTGCCGAGATATGATTATGGCATCGTCAATTTGCTCTCTTCAACAACAGCAACTCTTTATTATGCTCAGAATAACAATTAAGTTAAATGTAAAAAGGATAAAGATGATTTTAATTTGCTCTCGACTGGGGCGCGGTCAGTCCTAAACAGGGTAAGGTGCGCTCCAATTTTGATCGAAAGTCTGTTCGCGGGCTTCAGCGCTGACCTAAAAAAGGTTTGTCTTTTAGGGACACGAACAAGCGCTGAGCAAAGGTTGTAATAAGGGAAATAACTACGGCTACGGGAACGACAACGCTACAAAACAAGAATATGATTGGTTAGAAGAGGCAAAAAAAAAAATTGTACTGCACGTGCGACACGCATTTTATTGGGGTACTCTGCGTAACAACGACGTGAAATCATCGAATTTGAGGTTTTAACGACAACGCGAGCGTACAAATGAGAATCTTTCATTCTATATTTTTACTCTGAAACCGCTCGTATTAATTCAATTTTAGGATAATTCGCCCACATTGTACGAAGTGAACGAGACGAAATAATCGCGAAAGGCTTAGGATTGTGCAAAGTTACATTTTGAAGTGAAGTCTTCGTCGTCGTCGCTGTAGTAGATCTTAAAGTCCCTAGCATTACTGAAATTAATTTACATTACTGTTCCTCCACTTCGCCATTTCGTCAAGAGAACGCGCAAAATATGAGACGGTAATTGTAGTGTCCTGGTTTGACCGGTTTAAAATAGAGCAAATACGGAAGGAACGAGAAAAGTTGGGCGTTTTTTCGTGATCGCATTTTTCAATAAAAGATTCTTTTTAGCACGATGCACTTTCGAGGCCAGAGCTCTTCTCTTTTGAGCGTGACTGAGGGAAAGAAGAGCTCTGGGGAACCCTGAAACAAAATATTTACTCATTGGTTTTCATGAAGAACAATGAAAAGCGTCTCTGATTGGTGTTAGACCGAGGAGTGAGCACGGCACATGTTCTCCTACATGCATGGAGTTTCCCAAAGCCTGGGGCCATGATCCGAGGCTCTGGTGACGAGAATGTACGATGCACGGCACAAGAATTTAGCTTGTCATCGATTGTCACTCATTTTGTTTATTCAATCAACCTAAGGTTCACCTTAATATAAAGATTTAGCCAAACCTAAAGGCGGAGCTCCCGGGTTATTTATTTTTACTGGCCTTACTTAAACAACGAATTTACAGGACAAAACAATTTAGAATTATTTTTCTTTCGATGAGTTCTAAACTTGAATAATAATAGCAAGGTGACACACGCTAACACCAACTCGGTGTGGCCAACGCTTTACGCATACGCACAACCATTTCACCCGGTCAATTAGCAGCCATGAACAGCTGTTTCGGCCTTTTGGGCCTCATTAGCATGGCGTAGCATAAAAACCAAGCCGATGGTTTTAGCACCCGCTTAATTGGCAGCTTCACATGCCATACATGTGGTAAGCTGGGTTGGGAAAAGCAAAACTGTTCTGCTACGGCAAGCGTGTGGGAAGGTGAATCACATTAAGACATCGTGTATGGCATGTGAAGCTGCCACTTAAAAGGGGTGCTAAACACACCCGCCTGGTATGTTAGCGACGCCAGGCCGAAAGAGCTGTCCATGGCTGCAAATTGACTGGGTGAAATGGTTTGTGCGCATGCGTGATGTGTTCGCCACACCGGGTTGGTGTTGGCCTGTCACCTTGCTTGCCGAAAAATGAACTAAAACGTAAACGAATCCCATTGTGGAAAGTGCGTTTGTTCGATATGAACGCACTCTTCACATTCGTTTTCAAGGCTTCGCCCTTTCGTTCTGTGAAAAGCAGTATGGACTCGTTGCAATCAACCACAACCTTTATTTTTACTCGCACTAAAACAACCATTACTTTGACTGAAATTGATTAATTATACAACGTACTGGCTCCGTCAGAAATAACCACAGGGTCTAGAGGAGCCAGGCGGCTATTGGAATAGTATACTGAACGGGAAATAGATTACATAAAAGATCGGGGATAGCTATTCTTAGAGTTGTTTCCTAGAGTTATTTCGTAGAGTT
Organism: Montipora foliosa; assembly: GCF_036669935.1. Taxonomy (NCBI): domain Eukaryota; kingdom Metazoa; phylum Cnidaria; class Anthozoa; order Scleractinia; family Acroporidae; genus Montipora; species Montipora foliosa. Next base: position 48,886,705 of record NC_090874.1, on the reverse strand, counting down.
AGAGTTAATAAGTGTCCAAGGTCGGTCGTCAAATTAAGTAAAACAGCCTGTTGAACAACTAGACAATTGCAAGACTTACACACATTAATCGTTCCACACAACCAACACAGTATACTAACGCAGTAAATATCAATATATTTAATCGAACTGAAAAATAAGAAAATGAAAATATGGGACGTCGGCACTCTCTAAGTTAACAACGAGGAACAAGGAAACTAACTTACCGTTTCCTTTTCCGATTTTGTCTTCCTTCCACATCGGAAGAGAGACTAGAAATGAGTCAAGTAATAAGTTAGAAACTCGTGGCAAACCGAACAGACAGTTTGCTTTCCGGTGGACATGCAACATTGCATGTAGCTGCTGAAAGTAGACAAACTTTACCTCGTAGTTTTGTATCAATGTTTTATTGGCTTTAATTGGATTCTAAAGCTTTAACTTGCATTCCGCTGGCCACTATCTAGACGTCCTTTGGGCTAATTGCGCGCAATAAATCATATCGCAATAAGAAAAGACGTTGCAAGAAAAAGTCTTATATGAAACCGTAGTACCAAAAACTTATAAATCTCGTTTTATCAAGGTTCCATAGAATTTACCTGCTCCTCTATTAAATAATGCGTTGTATTCTTTGGCTATTTTAGATTCTAGGCTTCATTTCTTGAAAAAAATTGATTCGAAACTATTCGAATGTACGAAAAATCGTGCAAGGTGCTAATAGTTTAGTTGTTTTCTGTCGATATTCTTGTTTTGCTTTTCGCCTCCATTTCCTTTTTTAATAATTTGCTATTCAGTTATTACTGCAGTCGAGCTATTTGACTATTTTGTCGCTTGATTTCCTTAGCTACTTCAAAAGTTGTTTCAGTAATTTACAGTTTTCGGCATTGTTGTACCTTACCTCACATTTTCGTCAGCATTTTATTAACGTTTTCGTTTTAACGGCTTTTCAAAAAGTGTGTTATATCTTAAATGAGATCAGCAACTGAATATTTTACTTAAAGTGTGGACAATATTACATTCGGCAAATTACTCTACAAATTGAACTAGACAGGTATGCTTTTTTTATTTAAGGGCGATTTAAATCATTTTTGTGGTGACTTGGAAACGCGACTTTTAGATTGCTTCAATGAATTGTTGATTTTCGAGAAGTTAAACCACGCATAAGCGTTCTCTGATACGTCTAAATTCAATTTTCTTAAAAAACGAAGGAACGACGGAAAATTAAAGAAATGTTTTTGAGGATTGCAAGCTAATGCAGGAACACATGTCATGGGTTCATGTTAGAGGTCATATTTGACCCCGTTTGCTTCTTCGTCCGATCAAACAAAAAACTAAATGTGCTGAAATTGCAGTCAGGAATTTGCATAATGACTATAAGAAATGTTGGCCATAGACTTATTTGAACGTCAAACCACGTTCTCAAAAAACTTGGTAAAGACGTTTCGACCGAAAATGACCGAAGGTTTTCGGTCGAAACGTCTTTACCAAGTTTTTTGAGAACGTCCTGTTACGTTCAAATAAGTCCACGTCCAACATTTCTTACAGTCATTAAACAAAAAGCTCTTTATGTAGATTTGACGGCGTTCGATGTGTCTCCGTTTTGGCGCCCAAAGCTAAGGATGGTAGACCTTAAATTTGTAAAACCATAAATTTTGCAAAGAGGAATTCGTTTAGAAATTACTTCCTAATTTACAAATCTAGATTGCGTGCAATGGAAAGCGATACAAAATGAAATACTTCATAAAATTAAACGGGAATACAATATCAAGACGTGGAGAAGAAAACGTAATCCTTAACCTGACTTTAAAAGATCTTTTTCAGTTGACGCAATGAAAGGAAAGGTAAAGCAAAATCAACACTTGTTTAGAAAACAACGAATGAATCCAGAATCAAACAAAGGGGATAACCGCTAAGAGTTCTTGTTATATATTGTTTTGCGTCTTCCGCACTCCTTCGAAATTCAAGAGTTCCCGGAATTCGACAATTCTTTCTTCATCGTCGTTCTCTGTGCTTGCTGGATAAATGAGATTCTTCGTGTTTGTTCAGTAGTACCTAATCCTAGCTTGGTTTTCTTTTGTCCCATTGTGTTGTTTTAAAAAATTCACGTAAGTTGTATTGAATTTTTCAGGAATGTAAGAGAATCGAATTAGACAAGGAGAAAAAAAAATATCACTAGTTGAAATACTCACAGCATATTGACGTAAGAACAAGCAGTATCGCGATTTCTTTGTAAACCATTATTGCTCCTCAAATTCTGCCGACAACCGTCGGTGTTGTTGCTTTCTTTATCGATCGGTCAATTTTTCCTCACCTTAAAAGCTCTATTTTGGTTCATTTCCTAAATTAAGCTTAATTTTATACCCAGCCAGCTCCTAATTTGAAGCAGCTGCGTAGAGAACTAACATTCATATAACACATCTAATTAGACCACCGTTACATTAACGCATTTAGCTGATCACAACAGACTTTCTTTCCTAAAAAGATTGAATTTGTTCCCACAAAACCAACATGACAACCACTCTCCGCATTTCCGCGCGAAGTCTTTGAAATCGCATCCGTTTGGCAGACGGCTCAATTAAAATGAAAAAAATATCATCTCCTTGTGCAAGCAAAAAATCATTCCGGTAGCCATAGATTTTAACATCTTGTATCAATTTCACTGATCCTTGCTTTTATCTTTTTAAAGTCCCACGTCTTTTTTTCCAGTGGAAACAAAAATGTCGAAAGAATGTTTATTTTCCTGACTAAATGAAATGTTTTTATGTGCGCTCGGAAGCGAGAAGGCGTCCGAAAATTTTGCCAATTATAAATTGGAAAATGGAACAACCTGGATTCGTGTGACTAATTAACCGTAACCAATTTTTCATTTGCTTTTACGAAGAAGTTTTGTGGTTTTCAACTCAAAAGAAGATTTTCTTGTCACTTGCGGAAATCGATCTTGATTTTGCCAAAAAGTGCAGGCTATGCGCTAATCCTCATTTGCTCTTCGTCGAGAGGCGTACTCAAAACAAACCTTCAAGTGTTCTTTTCTTCTAATTGAGAATTTCAAGCTTTCAATATAGAGGAAAGTGTGTCTTTTGTTGACAATTCGGAGGCGACCAACGAATGAAATTGATGAAGGAAATACCTCCTCTTGAAAAGACAATCTTGTTCGTTGAATTTCCAATTCAGTGTTTTTTCAATTTCGGATTTGCAAAGTCGATCCTTTAAGAAATATCACAAACATACAAGCATTATCATCAATAAAGAAGATGATCCCTCAGCAAAACCAGCAAGTAGTTGATTTGCTTCTTAGAAAAAGCTCCCATATAAGGTCGACCTCTAGTTCCTCTTTTTCATGATAAAGATTGTGTGTAAGGAACGTGGTGAAAGGTAGCGCGCCGGCAAATTAGGTTCGAATCAGAAGATTCTACTCAAATTGTAGAGAAAGCAGTGAACTTGAACCGTGACTTTTCTAAAGATCACGAAACCTCTTAGTTTGTAATACATGTTCCGATACAGAGGTCTCTGCGTTAGTTACAAAATAATTTGGAAAAAAAAAACTTTCTGAATTGAAAATAACTTACTTGAAGTGTCTTAAGTTTGGGTGAAAAAACCATGCGTGGTAACACAAAAAATAATAGACTGCGATGATAACTGGAATCTATTACTATATAAAGAAGCTTACCACATCAAGCGTTCAGTACTTTCTTTGAACAGTGGTTTAAAAGCCAGTAGAGAACTTTGCCTATTCTCTTGATAGCATCGTCTTTGTTTTGCATTTTCACGTGCTTAATACTACTTATGTACCATCTATAGTATTTTAATTTCTGATACTTGTTGGTCACCTCAGTCTGAAGATGATATAGATTTATATCGAAATATTATAAGTAAACGTTTCTCTGCATTTGTTGCCTGTATTACAGACACACAATGCATTTACTCGGAATTACATTTATTCTCCTTCTCTAACTGCAGTGATCCTCTTAACTCTCATTTCATGTCCATTCCACAGTTCAAATTTATGGAATTTTTTTATATTCTATTCTTACCGCCAACGGCACATTAGCTAATCAGATTGCGAGATTACAAGCAATTGTGGTAAAATTTCTTTTGACACTGAGATACGCGATCTGTCGAGCGTGGTACAAATCAAACGCCAAAACCACTTAGTAACCTCGCCTCTCTATGAGCATCTGTTCGTTCGATTCCCATTTCCAGTTGTCTTTTTTTCGCCCGTAGCCAAGCAGTTAGCCAAAAAAACAATAACATCAAAGCGAACAGATAACATGGTTGACAGAACGTTAGCTTTTTTCTGAAACCTGTTCGCAACTGAAAAAGATTCAAAGTTGAAAGAAATTTGTCTACTGTACGGCTTTTCTTTCTTACTCCATGACTTGTCCATTTTTTTTTTCACGCTTTTGATTTTCAACTTCTGCCCCACTGCCGAACCTTTAGGGCAGTGGTCGGCTGTTCATAATCTCTGTAAAAGTACTGTAAAGGAACAAGGCGACGCTGATTTACAGGGTATGTGTGTTGCTCTATCAACTTCGCATCCTCCCGTGATTTATGCACAATCACCTCTTCTTCCTGGTAGTCTTTACTGGACCGGCAGACTTTTTTTCCCTTTTTATCGCCTCCATTTCCGCTAAAAAAATTTGCTAATATCGAGTAAATATCCAGGAACAGATACAAGTAGAGGATAAGCACGAGAACGGCCACTGTAGTGTTCATTTCACACGAAGACCAACAGAATGTGTCCAGGTCAAGTACGTCGTGTCATAGTCCTTCAATAGCCTCCCATGGAAGAGAAAAGAAAGACCGTTTCTCTTTTTGATTTTGCCGGTTAATAATTATTTCCGCACAGATATGTTGCGGTTTACAAGAGCCGGACAGTGGATGTTTTGAAGATTTTCACTCGGACACCTGCTATTTGATGAATTTGCATAAAGAGACGAGAGAAACGGTGAACCCTTTAATACAACAATCGTTCCAATGAATCGAAACGAGTCATTAACAAACCGAGTGCACCACTAAGGGGAAAAGCTTGTGAAGTACACGTAGCCGGCTACGAACATGGATTTGTACGCGTCGCAGGCTACAAATATGGATATCTTTTTACCGCAGTCGTTTGCACGAGGAATTGTACAAACCGCGCGGTACCGTGAATAGCTCACTTTTTACCAGTCCTACCTCTTCCCTTCCTAAGCTGTACATTCTGTCGGCCTAAACGCTTTCGTCCTTGTTCCCGCGTGAAATAAATGCGGATCAAAACTTGAGACACTTTCTTTCGCACAAACCGAACGATATTGCTTATGACAAGATGACCAGTGCAGTGAACTTTACCAACTTCTTGCTGGATTTGGAGGTAGCCCAAGAGGCGGTCCGACTTTTAATCCGTTGTAGCATACAAATATACTTTATTCCCATATGTGTATAGTTTAGCGGGATTCTCTGCCAACAAGACAGCCACCCAATGCCTCGAATTCGATGCGCTTATTAGATCCACTTGATATAACTGTAACTTGGTTGAAAATGAAGATTCACCTTTCACTTTTTACGATAAAGATGACATTATTTTTTACTATTTTAGTATCGGTGTTCAAGTGCTGGCCGTTTTAAAACCGAATTGAAATTTTCAGGGGAATAAACAGAGCAGTACTAGATGACAGTAGCAAGTTCAGGGTTTAAGATGTGCTCTCAATTTATTATTCATTAATTATTGCTTACATATCATTTGCTTTCCGCTTTTCACAGTGGAACAGATGTACATATATTTATTTTTTTTGGAAACTTCTGAACAACACCCATCCCATGACCCAAGATATAACATGCCACAGTGGGACAAGTGCGTAATATGATAAACAAAAATAAAACTGACTAAGCCAGGCAACAGAGGCCAGTGACTGTTAAGTAGGAAACCAAGTATGCAAATCAGGGATTAGATTGATTTCTACTTAGTTGTCTTTTTCTGGGATAGGTTGATCTTGTCTCCTAAACTAAGCGCCATTCCCTGCAAAAAAAAAAAAAAGCATTCACTCATGTCATTGATTTATTACCAAGAATAGCGAATTACGATTTGGCCTGAATATAACTGCTACAAATTTCAAGGGAAAAGCCAATGGAACGATGTGTCGCTTGGCTAGATCAATCATGCGGTCAATTCTTGGAACGCTCAAGGGAGGCCAATCACGATTTACTACCGAAGTGGAACCCCGCGTTCCGTACGAAACGTTTGAACTATTTAGTTTCCCTTCGTCCTTAAACAACAAGGCGAACACGACCTCTGCGACAGCCAGAGGGCCAAAAACCATCAGGTCTAATGGGTAAAAAATTTATGGCTTTGCACGATCTCAATGTGCACTTGCAATTGAGAACAATTCTTTCCCATCCTCTTCTATAACAACAACGTAAAATGACCAAATATAAGGTTCAGTGAGAAACGCGAGTGCACGTCGGTTAATGTTTGCATTGCACCTATTCACTGACAAAAATGCCGTTCAAGCCAATTTAGGTTCAGTTCTGGAGAGGCAGTTTACCTAGTAACAATGTGGTGACAACCTTGATTCTGTTCGAAGGGGGTAGTTTCTAAAAAAACTGTGGTTGATAATGTAAATTGGCCACCGTACAGAGATTCTAAAAGCTGACGTTTCGATAACCTGTTCAAGGCTCCCAGATGGTAGGGAAAGAGAAAAATAAATGGGGGCTTGACCCAATCCCCCACTCGCTTTTCCTACGCAGTTGTTTTCGTTTTCTCGGCTACCTGGTTGCCTGGAACAGGCTAACGTTTCGAGCGTTAGCCCTTCGTCAGAGCGAATCGAGGAATTGTGGGTTACGTCTAGTTAGCAGAGTAGGAGGTACGCTATTGGTGGTAACATGGCAACGTGAAAAATAGGAATATATTAGTTAAATGAAAAGCGTTCGTTAATACCGTGAGGATTAAGGGTGCCGATTTGGAAGATGAATTTTGTTCCAGATTCTTGCGGCTTTCCGTCGCACCTAGATATAGGGAAAGGCCGCGGATAGCCATGTGTTTTTTGGAGTGGTTAGGAAGATTAAAATGACGAGCGACTGGCTTAGATGCATCCTTGTCATTCTTCTCAACATCGCGAAGGTGTTCGCGGAATCGGTCGCCTAGTCGTCTACTTGTCTCGCCAATGTATAATTTTTTGCACAACGTACAAGTTATGCAATAAATGACATCTGTTTACCTGGCTCTTCGCTCGGATGCGCACGTGACCTGTAACCGAAGGCCCGGATTGGTTGCTTGGTTTCTCGATTGACACGTTGGCCAAAGCATCTTCTCCAAATATACTTCGAGCGTAGAGATTAGCTGCCATAAAACCACACTCCCCCGCTAAAGCCTGTCGATAAACAAAGGCATTTCCAAAGGTTAACAGTACTAAACTCTCCTGGGTGCTGTTGCAGTTTGTCTCTATTTCATTTTGTGAGGTTACTTAACCTTCAGTCTCTCTGCTCCATAGCTTCCTCTTTGTTAAGTTACGAGAGGTGAAAGAGTGGCGGCGTTTTCCCCAAGGTTGAAACGTTCTTTTCGAAACAGAGTTGCAGATTGGCATTTGCTGGGCTCAGCAATATTTCGAGTTACGTTTCTAATAATAATAAAACTTTTAATTTCACACGAAAATGTTGAATAGCTTGTAGGGTCGTGCACAAATGAATGTAACAAATACATATCAAATCATACTGGTTTTTGTGGAGAAGGGAAAACCGGAATTCCCGGAGAAAAATCTCTCGGAGCAGAGTAGAGAACCAACAAACTCAACCCACATATCACACCGGATCTGGGAATCGAACCCGGGCCACATTGGTGGGAAGCGAGTGCTCTCACCACTGAGCCACCACTGCTCCCATGGGCCAACCACACCCCAGTTGATCAATGGCGGGATAACTTAATCCAGTGGGTAAATTTTCGCGCACTGAACTCTTTGCATAGCCTTATTCACTGGATAAAGTTAATCAGCCTTTGAGCAACTGTGGCCAGCGGTTTATTGGCTGTATGACTTCTTTGGTTCGGACTTTAGTTCGGTGGTTGGCAAATTTGAATATCTTTATACCTTCTCTGGTGTTAAGCATTTCATGTTTGTTGAAGCAATCAAATGATCCAAGTATTCCCTCAGGTCGGTAATGTTCGTGTTGACTGTTACCTAAGAAAAAAACAAACAAAGTTAGGTTAAGGGGCTTGTGAAAAAGACAAGGTACAAAGCTTAACTGCAACACCCATGCAGAACTCTCGTTTCATTCTGATGTCCAACGATTTTACTGAGACAGAGTTCACATTTTTAGATCCATCCCAGCTACAAGATAACGGCCAAACATTCATTGACGCGGTTTCTTCGGCAAATAAGCCAGATAGAGATTTGAAAAGGTTGGGCCAAATTTTCTGTTTAACTGGATGAAAGTGAGAACGGGTTGTACAATTTCTCTACTCACCTCTTCGTTCGAGATTCACTTACTAGTGATGTAGAAAGGTTTCAAAGTTGAACTTTGGTGATTTTCGACCAAGAATAATTCAAAGGCAGCCATTTTTGTATAGGGTCTATGAGCTTGCTGATACCCGAAGATTCGCAACGACTGCACACAACTTTTACGCAGCATAAAATGTGAGCAATTTACCTTGTTCTCCCACTCGAACTCAGCCCACATTTGCCTAAAATCTGAATCGGTACAGGTAGCCGGCACGATGTAATCCATGATGTCAATGTGAATGTCATTCAACACAACACAGTTACGATCTCCAGTGCCGCCCGAGACATCATACACTGTCAAGAAATCACAACAAACAATATCAAGAAGTAGTAATTACTTTGCTTTGTCACAGCAGCCGGAGAAAACCAGTCAAATTTATTATCCATTGCATTCACTATCTTGGATCTGATTCACTACGAACCTAAAATAATTAACAATTATTGGATGAGGTTGAGCATGTTAGCGATAATTATCAAGGCCAAAGTTTGTGTTATCTGCCGAAGCCGAAGGCTGAGGTGGATAACACAAACTAAGGCCTTGAGAATTATCGCTAACATGCGAAAACCGAATTCAATAATTGTTTTATTATGCATATTCCTGAGCTGAGCTCCGCCATGACAAAACTGATCAAACTGCTGGTTAGTGTATTAGGTGACGTCACTTTTGCATGCATAAAACTATTGTCTGTAGGTATGACGTCAATTCTACATATATAAAATCTATTGTTTGTAGGTATGACGTAAGAGAAACGGAGCAAGCAAGAATTAGCTGCGTGCTTATAGGTGACACCAATGTATAATAATAAACACTTAATGACTGGTCCTAAGGGAAACAGTTCATTTTGTTTCCCGAGAATCTCATTGTTTCCCCGAGGCGCAGCCGAAGGAAACAAAATGAACTGTTTCCCTCGGGACCAGTCATCAAGTGATTTGTTATACAGCACAAAAAGAAAAACGAGCAATGGCAACAGCAACGGCGGTCGTCGATCAACATTCGCGGGTGAAACATTCGCGCAGGAATGGCGGGAAACAGTTTTGTTGTTAGATGTCATGTGACCTCGAAGTAACCAATGAGAGCAGAGTCCATCATCATAGGCTGAAGAAAATACACGTAGCCTGAGCTAAGCACAAGAAAACGAGTGCGAGTTAGCCACAATTGGTTTTAGTATGCTAAGGGTGTAACGGAAAATGATGAAAAATGCGATCTTACTTTGCACACCAAGTTTAATCTGGTTCAAGCTTTTGGCAGTACGCGAAATAAAGATCACAACTGAACAAGAAATATAAAAATTCTATTCGTTCTGAGCAAGCCGCCTTCTCTGTATATAGGAGCACTGATTAATGACCCCTGCCCTTGCAATAGGAAACATGGAATCCGTTTGAAGTTCCAGTTAAAGGGTAAAGTTGTTCGTTGACCAGTCTGAGAAGATGATATGAGAATATAAGTCGACTGGTAGCTGTGAAACCTCCCTGAAACTGTTACAGTGGCCGCTGAGAGGAAATGGTTGTCAAGCTTACCTATGTTGCCAAAAATGATGCCATTTTCCGTTGATGACACTTTGACGTTCGCCTAAAATGGAGGTTTATAATACTTGAATTAAGGTAGAAGAAAATCATTTCGCAACAACTGAGAAATGCCACGTGTTTCTGATACAAGAATGACGCTCGTGGTAAAGTGAGCGGGATCTTGAACAACTGCAAAAACTTAACAGCCAAAAAACGCATCACTATGGATAGCACCGTTCAACACACCCGTCAAACCAAACAACTAAGTTATCACGGCAAGAAATAAACGTAATCGTCGTCAGTGGAACACTTGGCACAACCTGTTAATCCTTCAATAATTGACCGGCGAAAATGTAGGCCCGCGAAAACTGCAACTCAAAATGTACCTTGATGTTAGAGAAGTCATTTGGTCCTAACATAATGGGCTGTGGCTTCTCAACCAGCTTCAGATCACCTGGAAACACAAAAGATAAAAGCTTGTTGGAGTAACACAAACGACTGAATCACAATGAACTATATCAAAACGAAAAGGAACAACCCAAAAACTGTTGCGTAACACTCTCATGCCACAGAAACCGGGATAAGCTCCGGCTCTGATGGGCCACTTGGCTCGTAAACAAACTTTACTTATCACGTGGTCTGAAATGGGGAAACAAGACGTGCAAGAGGTCTATACAGCTACAAAGTTAGATCAACATTAATTGGTGTACGCGTCACAAAGTGACCCGGCCTCTAACAATGACCTTACTGTACCAGAAGCCAAACCAAAAAGTAATGCATGGAGTTCTCAGGGGCTGATCTAGGGGTAGCACCATGAATGTCATTATGCAGCTGTTCTGCAGGTATTGGACACGTATGTACTGGCTCATTTGACGGTCTGCATCTATTGTAATTAGCCAAAATATTGATCACCTTGGTTTTGGCTTTGCGGCTCAATTAAAATCGCTCCGTGAGTGGAGAATGAAGTATTTGCTTACCAAGCGTCGCCAACTCGAGAGTAACGTTTTGCAGCGTGTCTGATGTCTGATTCACAATCAGCAAGTCCAGGACAATGTCATATTGATTCACATTCACGTAGGCCTCGGCGTAGACTGGGTCAGAGAAGCCTGTTAACTGTGCAACCTGTCAAATGAAAGAATATTAGCCCAGTGCTATCCTATAATCTTCTTAAACCGTCATTCCCACGTGAATGGTACCGATTAAGAAGTAGTCAAGCGAGGAAATAGTCAAAAGTGCAAAGCAAAAAAACCACTGTACCTTGTTGAGTTTAGAGCCAACCAGTTCATCTTCCTTCTTTCCACCAACAGAACCAACCGCTTGTGACAGGGCCAATGCAAACTGATCCTTTAAAACAAGCACGCAAAGCGGCTCAGCCTTGATTACATTATTATTGAGCGTTAACCCACCTAACTGCAAATTAGCAAATCAGCTCAAGTTCTAGTTTTCTTACTTCTGAGATTCCAGAATCAGACTTGGCTAGCAACTGCATGAAGGGTATAGGGTCATCCACCTGAACTGAGAGAACCTTGTCCAAATCAATCTAAAATATAAAAAAAAAACAGATCATGTTCTTCACTTCACTTTCATTGTGCTACCTCATAAAGATATAATGCACAGTGTCAGCAGTCTAACGGTTTAGAATTACTAACAATAATACGATGCTAAGGAGTCTTGAAAGGCTCCTAGGCTAGTAGATAGGTAAATGAAGGGGTAGTTTCTAAAGAAACTGTGGTGCTGCGTCGGTGGGGAAGTAGTATACAAAAATTTGGTTTATCAACGGAGTTGATAATGTAAATTGACCACCGTACAGAGATTCTAAAAGCTGACGTTTCGAGCGTTAGCCCTTCGTCAGCCGATTCGTTAGCCCTTCGTTAGCCCTTCGTTAGCCGATTCGCTCTGACGAAGGGCTAACGCTCGAAACGTCAGCTTTTAGAATCTCTGTACGGTGGTCAATTTACATTATCAACTCCGTTGATAAACCATATTTTTGTATAGTAGATAGGTAGATAATAGATTGAGGTAAACTGTTCCAATTAGCTACTGTTTGTGGTAGGAAACTGTATTTATACAAATTGGTACGAGCTGAGAGTGGGATATAGTGTTCACAGTGTATGTCTTGATCCCCTGGTGGGTTTCTGGAGTGATTCCAGGAAGGGAAGAGCAGCCAGGTTATTTAAGCCTTTGTTAACGAGAATTATTCTGTTTATTTGTCTACGAAGCTTTAGAGGTGTCCAGCCAAGTTTTTTTAATATCATTGACATAGAATCAGGCTCAAAGCTTTTATAGTCAGAAAGGACAAAGCGTGCTGCTCTGCGTTGAATTTTTTCAACTTCCGCGATGAGCTGTTCAGTGTGGAGATCCAAAGCACTACTGGCGTATTCTATAAGTGGTCTGACCAGACTCATGAATGCTGCTTCTTTTACTGCTGGATCACAAGCAGATAAATGGCGTCTTATAGTAGGCCAAGCATTTGGTTAGCCTTGGGCAACAGGAAAAGAGACCTAAATTAAATTAAAAGAACCCCAGCTCTGAACCAGGAAAAGAGTCCTAAATTACACGCTTCAAGGTCAGTGCTTTTGGAAGGATATACCGCACAGACTTTTGATCGCCCATCAGCAATCAACAAGGAACGTTAACAAGTTTTTCATGCCGAAAAAATCCCAGGAGAGTTTCAGTTCAGTACTAGAACTCTTTTCCCTCGTGCTATTGTTTTTAAGGTGTTCTTCTTTTTAATAAAGTGCTGCATTCTGCCGGTAGTACTCTGGGCAGAAGTAGTAATTCACTAATGCTCTAAATCCTGCTGCGAAATTCTGCAAAAACATCGATGGCTTCTTTAGGCGCCTTGCCTGTGTAGCAGTGCGATTCTTCTACATTCTGTCCTCGCAAAAGTTAGACCTCAGCCTCTCCCCACGATTTTCACGTGGCCAAAATCTGGAAAAAAAAAATCTCTTCTGAGCAAAACATGACAAACCTTGTTAACTTTTTCGTCCTCTCCCCTCTTGTTAGCATCCAGCATGGAAGACAGCGAGTTGCGGCACTCGACAGTAAAGATATTCTTCATGAGGGGGACACGCTCAGCGACCACACGCACACACAAAGAGATGCGGTCAACATCGTCATCTGTGATAACCTAAGGAGTAAAAGAGGAAGCTACGTGTAAAACAAGCAAAATCAAACCTGAACGAACACAGACAAATTGTTTAAAAAATCGATCCTGTGTAAAACTAGAACCTGAAGTGAAAGCACAGCAAAGGACTTTGGACAAACTGTTAGAAAATTCGAGCTTGCGTTTCAAATGCAAGCACGCTTTGCAGGCTTATCCTGTCAGCAAAGCGTGGACTTTCTCCGACCATAGTTAATGCATGGAGATGGTTATGGTTAGATATGGTTTCGTATTTTTGTCTACATTTTTCGCCTTGACGGTGCACAAAACAAACCTTTTTTTCCGACGAGAATATAACCAATCAAATCTTTCGATTAAATTATGGGCAACTAATCTGCGAACCCTTGCGAAGCAAAAACAAAAGATTGTGAACTGTCACGGTCAATTCAACATCGATTACGACAACACTGCTCTCGCTTTTGAAGGTTGTAAGATTTCATAACCAGTCCCTCGATTAATTATGCTCCGACAAACAGACAAAGCACATTACGGTGACTGTTGTGTCAAAACAATAGCGACAAAAACTACGTTCACAATCCAAAGCACATGAAAATTAATCATGGAAACAGAAACAATGGTATGCCAGTCATCTTTAAAATGCTTGATATTTAGTGAAAAAGAGGTTTTAAACTGAAACAGACACATTAGGACACATTACCTTCTTTGGTATACCAGACTTTCCAAGGTGCAAAATGCTGGCCATGATGAGCATACAGTTGGCACATAATACCTTCAACAAAATAAAAACAATTGCATTCCAGTAGTGACCAGCAGAAGAACTGTGTATGAAAGGAGAGTGGAAGTGGCAATGGACAGGATGTGGAAGTAGCAATGATGTTGCCTTTATATGGTTCACTGACTATGAAGTCAGTGTGTTTTGCAACACGTTTTGGTGAGGTCTTCCAGAATGCTTTATTAGTGCCAATGGCAGCTGTGCAAACTTACACTCTTTCATGGCAAGTAGGATTCACAGGCTTCCCCAACTAACTGAATGATTCATCGACCAAGTAATGGCTTGAGGTTTTTTTTTTTCCAGTCCCATGCAAGTGTTGTTTAAAGGCATACTGTCACGATGTCTTAACATAACATATGGAAAATCCAACGGATGCTGCTCAGCTGATGGCAGTCACAAAATTATGAAATACTGATTCCCTTAACCCATTGACCCCTGGGAGTGAGACTTGACAGATTTTACTCTGTTTAATGCCAGACGATTTTATTCGTCAACTGGGGGTGTCCCAGAGTGCTTGAGGAGTCAATGAGTTCAATCGTAACAACTATCTTTACCTCCTTTCTGCGACGAATGGCAAAGAGAGAGTTGGGTACAAACTTGAAAACATCAGGTGAATGTTTTCAAGTTTTCAAGTTGTAACTTGTATAAATTAAAGTCGCTAAAACCTTTTGGATGACCCTCTTGTTTTAGATTCACTTGAATTCGCCAGTATCAAACATACCATAACACTCTTTGTTTGTCCCTTCAAAATTTTGCATAAAAGCATTGTTTCCAGTTTCTCTTGGGACCATTGTAAGTCCAAAGAGAAAATAAAAACAATGCTTACGCAAAATTTTGGAGGGACAAACAAAGGGTATTATGGTATTTTGATACGGGCGAATAGTGTAAGAAAATAATAATGAAGAGGAGTTGGGAAAGCCATCAAGGTGTCAAAAGATGAAGTTTATGGAATATTGACTAGAAATTGTTACAAAAGCCATGAGTGTCCCTTTAAAGGGGACATGACTCTTTTTCTGATATGACATCTTCTCAATTTCTTTCTGTCAGTGGCTTACCCACAACCTCCCATGCACCAGTCAAATACGACTACCTACTAGGGGCAGATGACGATGATGATTACCTTTACCAGTATTTCATTGTCTAGTGTATTTTCGTGCTCAGACGGTAATTGGGGACACCAAACAAAAATTAAATCAACATAATAAAGTCAGTTTCAATCGAGTGTCGTAAAACCAAAACCAAAGTAATTACTTTGGCCAATCAAACAGGACGGAGACAATCCAGTAAAAAACCAATCAAAACTAGAAGTAATTGCATGTAGCCAACACAAAGCGCGGGAAGGTGTGCACGCGCAAGCCAGGATTGGTTTTGGTTTCACTTCTGATTGGTTGAAAAAGTGGTGCGAGAACTTTGAACCAATCACTGAGTGAATTAATCATATTTAAACCAAAGCAATGCGCTAATTACTTTCGACACTCAGTTGAAAAACGCTCTATGAAATCAGAGGTTGGTTTTTGAGGAGGGGAAAACCAGAGTACCTGGAGAAAAACCTTTCAAAGAAGAGAAGAGAAGAGAAGAGAACCAGATAATAAGTGGACTAAAACACTTAAATCTAGGATGCAACAACTGGGTGAACTCTTAAGCCTTGTTTTCACTAGCAGCCTAAGCATAAGCCCAAGAAATCTTGGTCATCACTACCTTTTGTTACAACGAAAGACACTCTAATAAGTTAATGAACATGCGTATCATTGGTGCTTCTGTACTTGTGAAAACCAGCCCAAACACAGATACAGTGTAGGTCAAGGCCTAAGAAATTTAATTAAATTATAGTTATTGCTAAACATGTTTTTAATGTAATCTTACATTTTGTCTTTCCTTGTTCTCTTCAATGTCCAGATAACGCAGTGCAAGCTTTGTCAACGTACAAGCAATGGCTGCTCCCACAAAAAACTCACCATCCAGCAAGTACTGACGCAAGGGAGGCCTGTAAATAAACACAAGATCGATGCACGACAGTAAGAAGCTGATTTAGATGCCTGCCACACCACCATTTAAGCCTGTCCAGCGGGGTTAGTATCCGGATGGGTGACCTCAAAATATATGACTTGATGTCAGAAACATAGCTTTTGTTAGTTTTTTTTGTTTCTTTCAAGTGCTATAATAGTTCGACAAGAAATGTGCAAATTCAACACAAAGATCACAATTGTCCAACTCTCAAGGTTGACCATTGTTTCTGCAAAGTCAAAAATTCACTCTCCTAGACGAGGTTATTTATCACCAGGTAATTCCATCGTTTTGGAAATAGAAGCTGCTTCATTATTCATTAGTGTCACAAATTCTTGCCAATTTTGAGGCTCATTTGTTGAAATTCAAGCTCGCTTCCAACAGACCTGTTTATTTTGTTCGTGATTTATGAATGCGCTGCGAGCCTATTGCTGCCACAGACTTACACTCTTTATTCTTAGGCCTGGTAACACAGAGTGTAGTGACTAAAGTGCACTACCATAAAAATAGACCTTACCACAAAAAAAACATTTCTGATAAAAAATTCTTGTAAATTTGTCTGGATATACTGTTTTCTCAATTATTTTCTGAACACAGAATAAGTTACTTTCACGAAACATGTAGGAATTGACATTTCAGTGCCACTTAAAACAGGCTAATTTTTCTGTGGAAGCACGAGTTTGACATCCTCTTAAACCACCTCTCCATCTGTGTGTAATTCAAATTGCCAAGAATCCTGGACACATTAAATACTCTTGCCTCTTTTCCTCATCCTTTTTCAGCAGGGAAGTAAGACCAGGGGCACTGAGTGCACTCTGAGTAGCATATGTTCCATCAGCTGTCACCAGACGCTGCCCTCCGACACTCTGAGGGGACAGAGCTGAATCAGACCCTAAATAAATAAATAAACAAGATGAATCAGTCACAATCTGAGGACAAAATATCATTCTAGATGCTGCCTAAATTACAATTATTTATCACTGCGTCACAGTAAGTGTACGGTTTGCAAGAAAAATGTTTGCACTCATACAGAATTCAATATTTACATGTCACCTGACAAAGTAAATGTGTTGGTCCAGCAATGTCTCTTTATTTTAACCATCTATAGTGCCATATTTACCTATCTTTTGTGAAATAATACTTTTAAGGGGAGAAAGGAATGGAGGTGGATAACTACAATTTCTTACCCTCCGGGACGTCGCCTGCAGCTCGTTTCATTTCATCATCAACAATGGGAACCTTGAGAGGAATACAAGAAAAAGAAGATGGTCAGCAAAACACCAACTCGTAGTGACTTGGTTCACAGCCCATGCTAGAAATACACTGCACGACACTGCACTTACAGCTTCTTCGTATTCTAGTAGACTGTTAACCTATTGACCCCTAGGACTGAGACTTGATAGATTTTACTGTGTGACAACAGACAATTTACTCATCAATGGAGCGAAGGAGGTGGGGGGGGGGGGGGGGTGCTTCAGGAGCTTATGGGTTAAACCAGAAGCACATGATCGGGAAGTGTGTAACTTGCAACTCTTTTCCTTGAAACAAAGCTGAGGATTTTAGAACACCAATTTTATGCCCAAATATGGACCAAAATAAGATCAAAGCTGCACGCACGGGAACATGCGCAAATGTGCAAGCTATGTTACATTCAAATAAGGAAATTTTTCAACTCAAAAAATCCCAGCTCTGAACCAGACTTAAACGCTTCAAAGTCACAAGCTTCTGGTTAAACCCAGTGAGACAGAAGACTATGATATTTTAAAAGAAAGAAAACTGCATGTAGCCCCAAATGTGTGCCTTCATCCTCTTGAATGTTTTTTGTACAAAAGTGAATTCATCCAAAACCCAAGCACCAACTTGTTGATATTTTCCCTACAATTCTGACGATCAAATTGCACACACTGACAGTAGTTTAAAAATCACTCAAGATAGTTAAAAAACAACCTATGCGCAATGATGGTCTTACTTCTCCTAATCCCTTCTTGATCTCATCCATGACATCCAAAATGTCTTGCTTGCTGACTGCATATTCACCCATGATCCACAAGGCATGACGATGAATCCTAAATTAAACAAACATTCAAAATGCAACTTGGAAATTTGAAAGAGTATTTTCATATTCTACTAGGGAGGAAATATTGACGATACAAATGTAAGGGGGGCTTGTAGCAATATTAATAAAGCAAAACACATTAATTCCATAATGCTTTGACAGGGGATAAGCAAACAGGAATACAATATTCAGGTCAAATGCACACTTTTGTTTACATTTGTAACTGAGTTTTTTTCTTGTTATGCAATCTTCTCCAATAATATTGTATACTCCACTTCACAAGATCATTTCCTTGTTATAAGTATTATACTTACTTAACAGTCTTTATAGTGTGGAAATTTTCCAACAACTTCTCCATGATCACTGGCTTCAGCTGTTCAAAGCGCTGAACTGCCTCTCTCACAAACAGCAGAACATCAAAGGCTGCCTGCTCATTTGTATCACCAAGGAACTCCATCAGCTATGAAGAAAAATTTAATACCCTATAGAACTTGTCTTTTCACTGCTTTTTTTAAACATGAAAACACTACAAAAGGAAACATACAGTACACAAACTTTGACAATTTACTAATACTTGCAAACAGTATCTCTGTAATACTTTTTTGCATCAATAATGCATTGTCTTCATTGCTTTTGATGTCCTCACGAATCTTATGAAGTCCTTACATGTATCTAGTTTGCTGTAAAACCATTAGTGCCAATCTCCGATTATAGCTGAGAGCAGAGCTTGCCTTGTAATAGCCTACCACACAGTGAACCCTTGGCATTAGGGTTTTAGAACCAGTTAAGTTATTTCCATGACACAGAAAGTTCTCTCTTACCAGTGGGACAATAGAAACAGCCACATCAGGAAATTTGACACTGCAAGTGTGAAGAGTGCGAACCAGCATCTGCACAAAGAGAAGGGCAACAGCCATCACTAGCGCTCTTAAAGTTTACAGTACTCTAGTCAATTCAATTCAATTCAACTCAATTCAAGTCAATTCACCGTGCCAAGCTAAGAATTACTACTAAACTAAAGATCAATTCTGTAAAGTGTACTATTTTTCTTGTGGCTTTTGATCTGCCATCCTTGTACATGTGGTACATGTATATTATTATAGGGGGTTTCAAGAAAAATTAACTTGTGCTTCTTTTCTTCAAGAATGCATTTAGCTTAAGGTACAGTACTTCTTGGAAGCAAGTCATCTGTGGAACTGGATGACTGTGGACTCAAATACCTTCCGTAAATGATGATGCAATAAGAAGCTATGATCGTTCTCCCTTAGAGTCATAACAACAACATTTCAAAATAATTATACGTCTTTCAGACACATGTACACTGTACATGTATTTCACAATCATTATTAATTTTATTCACTTCGTACTGGATATATTAATGAGAGTACATTGTAAACTTATGATACCTGTCTATATCCACCAATATCTTCATGTTCACTTTCATTGTGGGTTTTGGTCACTTCCTTCTTCAAAACAGCAACAACCTGTTAAAAACAATGCAAACTTCATTAGCTTGTTCTGAAAAAGAACATCTCAAATAATAATTATTGTAAACAAGAAGATGTGTAACCTTCTGTCAGCTTGAAAGTCTTAAGTCACAGACCTCCATATAATTTATGCTCAATTTGTAACTCAATCTATTTTCTGCCAGAGGTCTACACTTGCTAATAACGTAATGCAATAATTTTTTTAAACACTGTCTTGAGCCATTCTATACCTCATGTATGTTGCGTGAAGTGACCAGATCAAGCACAAGCTGTAAGGTCTTCTTCCTCACTTCAAGGTCGGGGGAAGACAAGACACGAAGGATGTCCATAACAAGTTCCTACAAGATACAATACGTTTACATAGTTCAAGGGATGATCACTTGCTTAGCAGATAAAGAACATTACAATTATTTGGTTTTACAAATTTAGGTCTCATCGACAAATAAGTTAATAATGTGGGCAGAGGCTAAAATAACATGAATGAGATTCCACTCACCCTAAGGACTTTTTCCTGGGATGGATTATCTTTCAGAGCAATCAGCCTGTCCAGCACAATAAGCTTTACATTGTTATCACTTTCCTTGACAATCAGTTCAATGTAACAAGATGCAGCAGACTTTTGAAATAAAAGAAAAGAAAAGCATTAGATTGCACTCAGAAGACACAATAATAATATTAAGCAGGTGTATTTGATACACCTATTCCCAGGGGGAGATGATTATGTTTATTCATGACAGCAAAAAAAACATTTGCAAATTTAGGACTGACTATGAACAAAAACTGAGCATACACATAAAATAAATCACTTCTTTGCTACTGATGCTTGGATACTCTTCCTGGTGACAGGCTCAAATTTCTGTTTTACAATTTTTGTGGTACATGTATACCCCCTAAGTTCATAATCTTATGTTTTAGAACATGACAAATCTTGGTACCTTTACGGCAGTTGGAGCAGATGATAGTGTAACCAAAGTTCCAGCAGCTTCATAACGCACGGCAGGTGATGAAGAATTCAGCAAGTTGTAGATGCATCGTATAAAACGTGACCTCTCTGCTGGGTTAGCATGGCAAACCTATGTGCAACAGGATTCATACTCAATTTAATTCTTGAACTGCACTTTCAAGGATCTTCAACCAACCAATAATCATTTATAATTACAGTCAAACCTCGATTATCCGGACCTCGATTATCCGGATTTCTTGATTATCCGGACTTTTTCTCTGGTCCCAATTTTGTCATGAATATTTATTAGTCATCATCAAGATCCCTAGCCATATTCTTTTTGAAACTACAGCGTCGAAAAGTAAAGTAAACGCGAGTTTGTTTCTCTTTCAAAAAGCAAAGTAAAGCAGCGCTCCCACACGTCGTAACTAATGCAGAACTTTCGAATGAGTTCTGAATGGCTTAGAGTTGCCTAAGTGAAATTTCGATCCGTTCTTTCGATAAAAGATAAACAGGCTATAATTTTGCGATTAGAGAAAGAAGAAAAAGGAACCAATTTGTCAGCTGAATATGGCGTTAGTAAACGGCAGATATCTGATATCCGCAAGAGCAAGGGAAAAGATCATAACGTTTGCCGACACGTGTACAGGTATTCACAACGGACAGTGAAGATGTAGACCAAATTGTTTCCCAAACGATTTGCAAATGTTTTGTTTCACGATTAAATGTCGCTTTCTTAATGTAATAAGTTTTTGTTCCTCATTAATATTCATATTCTCGATTATCCAGACCCTCGATTATCCGGACTATTTCGTGTAGTCCCAACGAGTCCGGATAATCGAGGTTCGACTGTATTGTCAAAAAATGGTATCTCCTGCCAAAGGAAATTTCATTGAACTTTTCTTCCCTTGTTTTTGTTACCAGCAGAATCAAACACAAGTATCATTGTCATGACTTTCTGAGACCCACATTGTAGTTTCATGAATTCCTATGCCAGGAGATCAATATTCTACACATCAATAACTTTCCAGGTTTTACAACCTACACATGTACGCTAAGATGGCTGGAAAATAAACACTGGGCATAGGAAGGAAGTTGACTGTTTCTGCAGGAATACAAGTAAGCCACTCGCAGAGATCCAGGCAAGTACCATAAATAATTAAAAACCCTACGCATACAGGAAAAATTTAACTTGTAAAATAGTACATTAAGACAACTTAAACAATGAGCAATACCAGTGACTGTACCTTGTAAATCAGTTCAACGATTACCAACTGCAGTATATCACCAAATGTGTTGACCTGATCAATGCATGTACTCAGGTATTCCAAAGCACGGTCCTGCAAAGATAAATATAAAATAAGAATAATCAACTTGAGCCTTAACTAGAATAATTGCCTACAAAACCTTACAACTTTATCTCCACATAAATCTATATAACTTAATGGGACCAATAATTTCTTTGTCATCCCACTTAAGCAATTTAAGCAATTTTACTTTGGCAGGAATAGTCTAAATAATACCCAGAAGATGACCAAGTGGACTTGAAACAATAATTAAATGCCAAATCACCTGATCAACATGAATAAGCATCATGAAGGCATTGCGTTTGCAAGATGCATCCTGTTCCTGCTCCAGGAATGTATGAACCAACTCTGGTGCATCAGGAATGAGAAAATCAAAGTTTCTGGGGGGAAGCAACAACAAAAAATTCATGCTAAGTGTAACAATAACATTATTTAAGCCCCAAACTGATGTACTTATCGGTTTTGATAGCATGCACATGATGGTGCTGCTGTATATTCCTTTAGACTAACCAACACCTTGTCTATTCAAATGCTATTGACATCCTTTACAAATGAATTGGTGCAATGTCTTTTTTAAAATTGGCAAAACAGATACTCAAAACTGTGTAAGTTGGCACAGAGTATCTGTTCAACAACAACAAAAAAAAAACAGGTGGAAATACTGACACTAATCTTTTTTTCAAATTACACAGATATTTTGTTAACATTTTTTTAACCTTTGCAAAAAGAGCATTAAAAAATTTTTGAACACCAAAGGATTGGGTCAAACTAAAAATCATCATCCACATGTACCCTATTAATTTTTAGGTAGTACATGCAACTCAAGTCTGCCAAATCTTGAGAATTAATATCAGAAATGACTTCTTTATTGAACAAAGTACAAAAAACTAACCTATAAATGGTGTAGATAGCCATAACAGCATTACGTCGCACATAAGAGTGGCGATGCTCCAAACAATTTCTGATAGTTGGCATAAGGGGCTCCAACAACTCAGCTTCCTTTTTGAATGAAAAAGAAAATGTTTTTAACAAAATAATTTAACTTGTATTTCCATGACATTTACTTAAAAAAAATGAAATGTATTCTTATGTCATATTTTGTACACACCTTCAGCTTGCAGAGGAACCTTAGGGTAGAGCCTCTAATATACTCATTCGGATGTTGAAGGTCCTTAAAAACAGAGAACACAATGCATAGAACATTACAAAATCTGTAAAAACATGACTAGATAGAGAGAAAGACCTACCAATTTACAACATCAACTTCCTCACCTTTCTATATGCATCACAAACCAAAATCATCTCCTGCAACAATTTACCATCTTTGCCAGTTTTTGGGACAATTTCCCAGAAAATCAGAAGAAGTTTTTTTATGGTATGATCATCCAGTGGCATGAGAAACTTGATGATAACCATAAGAAGTGATGGCATCTTCTCTCCATTCAATATCTGTTGGATCACTTTCTTCAGTGATTCCGTCTTAACCCTCAGATCACCTTTTTCTGATAAAAGAGGAAAACAATGTTTAATTCCTAATACATAAGCCAAGTTCATGAGCTGACTTCATCATCAGGGGCATTCAGCTAAGGGAAGCTAAAAATGGCAAGGTGCTGCCGCTAATGTGAAAAAAATAAATAACTATAGCTAACTATAGAATACTGGGCCATGTCTCCTGAAATACTTGACAAAGTGGCTCGGCTTCTCAACCTGTAGAAGGAGGGTACCTTATTAAGACCTCAGTGTGAGGGAAAACCTTTATTGATTTCTGTGTGTATCAAGCACAGAAGACAAAATAATTATTATGTTCCATAAGTTTAAGTGAAATCTAACATATAACTGCTATACGTCTTCTTTCCTTCCTTATGCCAGTTCAATTCCAATTATCGTTAACTAGATTCTAGATTAAATATTTGTTGTATTCAAAACGATATTTGTCATTTGTTGTTTACTGCGCCTTTCAATAACATGCGGACTCTTAAATTAAAAGGTCAACGACAAATGCATTTTTTTGCTACCGCCAATCAAATGTTGGGCGGCTCCTCCCAGCTTTCGACTATGTTGAGTGAACTGGAATCAGCAATGTGATTTGATTACTGCGCGCTCAACAGTAGTCGGGACCTCGGAGGAGCCGCCGAACATTTGATTGACGGTAGCGAAAAACGCATTATTTTGTCGGTTGACCTTTGAATTTATGAGTCCGCATGTTATTGAAAGGCGCAGTAACACCGCGGTCGATGAAGGTTGAAAGAATTAAACTTATTTTAAACGGTGACTCATCATTCACTAGCAGACCAGTGAGCCAAAGACCACCAATAAACTGTATATACCTTCCCTTGCACCTAATAGCCACTGCACTGTCGAGCCACCAAAAGGAATAAAACTATCATTCTCTTGTTAGCATATGGAGGCTTTCTTTCAAGAACCAGTTGGAAATCAATTTAATTGAGTAAGAAAAGAGACATTCGACATGTCTTGGAATTAGATTCTTACAGATAATATTTTAATGATTCTACCTTTGGTCGAACTGCAATGAGCGAGTAAGCTTAATTAAATTTAAAAGTGGGCAACTTACCGAGATCTTCAGCAAGTTTTTGCTCACTTAAGGCTTCTGAATCGGAGAGAACGTTGATTAACGTATAACAAGGTAGTTCCGCCGTGGTCATCTTTGAAATTTTAAGAGCGAACCTATTAAACGAACTGCGAGTAGTTCATCAAAGAAGGAAGATGGCGGTCTTGACGTGGCAATTTGAACTAGCGGATGCAACCAGCTAACGTTTATGTGGTAGTGTATGTTGCACGTAGCGTCGCCAAGGTCGGTATCAGGAGTACCGCGCGAATTTAAACTTTCCGATCTT
This sequence comes from Montipora foliosa, assembly GCF_036669935.1. Lineage (NCBI taxonomy): Eukaryota > Metazoa > Cnidaria > Anthozoa > Scleractinia > Acroporidae > Montipora > Montipora foliosa. The sequence continues at coordinate 48,862,192 of NC_090874.1, read as the reverse complement.
TCACGTGCCATCACGGTGGCCATGTTGGTGTCCCTAAACAAAACAGTTGCCATGTTGGCGTCCCTGACTACTCCTCCGGGAACTGAGCTCTATTATCGTGCAAACGTTTTCTTTTGTTTTTGTGCAAAAACAAGGTTACTGATCACGTGAGTGAAAACACTCTCTACTGCCTGGACATGCTTTTAACTTTTAAATGCACCTACCTTCAGTTAAAAGCAAATGTTTCGAAAAAGGAAATTGATGAAAAAAATCATACTCTCGCACGCCAGGCGCGGCGAGATGGAGCGGTGCGAGAGATAAACGACGAATTTGCAAGAGACGATGCCGTTCTCTCGGACGTATACAAAACATGGACCCCTGGTCCATGGACCACCCCTGTGGACCCGGTCCATGGACCCCTTAATGGACCCGGTCCATGGGCCTCCCCTGTGGACCACCCCTCATTTTGTAAATTAAGTACGTTTTACAAGGAGAAAAGTCTTCAGACGAAAGAGAGAAGAGATCCTCGCACTTATCTGTTACAGTATTTTTATAGACCAGCGGCCGCTTCCTGAAGGGTGTAATAACTCTATTCCAGGTATAAAGTGCCTTATTCCGGCACATTTATCCATGGAATAGAGTTATTACACCTTTCAGGAACCGGCCCCAGGAGCCCATGTACGATCTATCTATTTTTAGCGGGAATATTGAGCTGTTGTTCGCTCCTAGTTATGGGCTACTGATTTAAGCAATTGCCTGTTTTGTAGACACTAATAAACCACCAATTTGGTGGCTCCAAAAAGATTCGTCTAGCTATGCGTGCCTTCAAAGCTCAGTTGGTAGAGCATTGTGTCGGCATCGCAGAGGTCATGGATTGGAATCCCGTTGAGACCACCTGAATTTTTCAAGTGTCTTCAAAGAGACAATTGCTTAAATTGTCCAGATAAGTGTAAGGATCAGTCCCCTCTTTTGTCTAAAGATTTTTCGACTTTAACTTTGTAAAATAAGGGGTGGTCCAAAGGGGTAGTCCATTGACCTGGGGTCCATGTTTTGTATACGTCCCGTTCTCTCTCCTCTCTAGAGACCATCTAGTTTGATTGAATTGTTTGAATTTGCTCATTTGGGGTGCAAAGCGACTATATGCACAAGCAACAACACATGCACTTCTCCCATTTCACTTATAAGACCATTCATAAACAGTCAGCAGACTATTTGGTGCCTTTAATTGACGAGTACCATGTGTCAACAATTTTAAGATATCGTCAGTTTGTGTTATCTGCCGAAGCCGATAACACAAACTGAGGTCATGATATTTATCGCTATCATGCGAAAACCGAATACTCCAGACCTCGAGTGAACTTTATTCTGAACGCAAGTCGCGCAACACCTTCAAAGGTCTTGTATAGGAATTTCCTTAAATGTTTGGATTACATTTGTGAGTAGTTTGTACTCTTTGGAGGAAGTATATCTGACAAGGAGATTGTAAAAAGCAGTTATTTTGTTGCTTTGTCGGATCAGCATGACCTGATTATGGCTCATTTCTCCTAAATGAGAAAGTGAATCTGAACAGGTCTCCAAGAAAGACTGTTATACGACTATGAGGATTGCCCATTTAAGAATTCACGTCAAAAGGGCCATTAGCAGAATCAAATGGTTATCAGTTTTTACAGCGAGGCCCGGGTCGGCGTCATATACATATACACCGTGAGCTCTTTCTCCGGGTACTCCGCTTTTCCCGCGTCCTCAAAAACCAATAAGTGATTTAATTGCGGATACGACCGTCCACACGTTCCAATTCGCAGCGTATCAAAAAGTTTCCACTCTGCATACCGTACTCAAAACATTTCCGGACACGACTACTGAATTCGCCAGATAGGTGTGGACGCAAGCCGTATTCGAAAAAAGAAAAGTGATTCAAAAATTTCCGGATACGTGTGGACAGTAACTAGGTGTCAAACAGAAGGGAAAGAAAGTACCAGGAAAAATCGCCTACGTCAATAACCCACAAACAAGCGAGCAAAGGCGAAATCCACCCACAGCTAATTGAAGAGGACTTTCAGATAGACCACATGGTCACCTGTGGAGGGCATACCCCATAGTGATATACAAGACCAAATAGCCATGAGCTACAAATTATTTAATCCACGCGAACCTAAACTTTAATTTACATACAACGGGCGAAGATTTACAATACTAAAACTTCCACCTCCAATACTGAAAATTTGTAGTCAGTTGGTAGCAATTTTGCTTACTATTGGTTTCAGTATGAAACATCGTTAGCAACGTTTGATAAGTGCGGGCGATGCCTCCTGTTCTTTAAGGGTAATAAGAGCAGGTGAAGACAAAGGTAAGGGTCGACTATTTTTGGCGCATGCGATAAGTGTACGACACGACTTACGATTGTTGCAGTGTTTTAAAACATGTTATAAAATGCTTGCTAGGACATTTTTCTGAAGTACATGACAATCGTAAGTCACGTCGTAGCCCTGTCGTAAGCTTGTTGCATGCGACAAAAATCGCACCTTGTAAATCGGTCCTAAGGCAGACCTCACAAGGATCAGATAACTCTAATTAAGCAGAAATTTACTGAAAATCGTCCAAAAAAAAAAAAAAAAAAAAACCAAAAGACAACAGTATAACTCCGAGACATGCAAGAAGCAAAAGGAGGCATCATCCCAAACTTGAAGTAATACCATACCCACTACACTATTAATATTGAAGTTCACTTGAGAAGCAAACCTAATTTGACAGATACCGCGTAACAGCGACAAAATACCGGCATGGCATCTGATGAATTGACCATTTTCCAGTTGTAGCTAAGTTAACTAGCCTAAGAATGGAAGCGAGGCTGCCGGTGACCCCGTTTTGATAAAAACCTATGTGCTTTTCTTATGTAAATGTAGACTAATTACAATCACAGCAATACAATTTACATGATAAAAGCAGTGAGGTCTGTATCAATACAAGGTCACTGGCAGCCTCGCAGCCATTCATAGGCTAGGTCACTGAGCAAACAACTGTAAAATGGCCTATTACGGTCGGTCTCAATGGATCACGAAGGACCATTCTAATTAGGTTCTTGTCCAATTTGAAGGAATATATAAACTGAAGCTTCTACAACGAACAAAACAAGCACAGCTTTCCCTCGTCAGAGAAGGGCACCAACCTCGTTCTCTTTCTTTTGCTAAGAGAAAGAGGTCAGGGTGCACTGTCCAAGCTCTCCGAATGTTCTGACAAACCATATGTTAAGGTTCGACGCCACCTAAAAATATCGAAAACATTAGGCTGCCGCAGATTCGAATTGGTCATCATACTTTGCGACATTGAGTTTCTGCCTACACGAAACTTAAACGTTTTCCAAATGTGCTTTTCAAGTGCCGTTGTAAAGCTTCTTCTACCATAAAATTAATTCTAACTTGAACGACACGTACAAGATAAATAAATGACCCGTCAAGGTTCAGTTGACATAGAGTATTTACGTCATGATTGTACACTTAGTAGCGTGATGATAAAATAAGACTGGATTAGGCCCGTTTTAAACGTCGAACTTTTCATATGCCGCGAATCTAATGAAAATGAGAAAAATCTATTGTTTTTGCTCGTTTGCATTAGATTCGGCACATGAAAAGTTCGACGTTTGAAACGGGCCTTAGCTTATCAAAATAATCCTGTTACATCTCGCGTTGATTAACCTCAAAATAATCCATAAAGCTGAGCCTGGTTTCTACAACATTTCTATACCCTGCGCCATTTTTTACTTTTAGATTATTTTTACGAAGACAATTGCAAGAACTTATTGCAACAAAAAAGTTAATTAATTTACTGCCAAATAAATGCTATGGCCAGCACAACACTTTGGTTATCAACATTAAGCGAGCTCCGGTGATGAAAAACTAAACAAAATAAGCACTAATCCAGAACATCAGAACATTCCTCCTTTCCTGCGGGGGAACAAACGCAACTTAACGCAGGATTCAAACAATCAACGATTTACATCATATATCCCCTGCTCCAGTTGTCAAAGGGTGGATTGCACAGCCCGGGGATAAGAAACATCCCTTGAACAAGTCAATGAGGTGTGGTAGACCTATATCCCCTGGATAGCCTACGAGCAAGTTCTCCAAAGCTAGGCTGCCTGTGGACAGCTTGCTCGCTGTCTACCGCTGGCGAGTGATTTATCCTGTGGAAAACACTATCTACCTTTCGAACAACCGACAGTATCATTCTAAATCTAACAATACAGTATTTACAGAATACATCCTTGTCTTTCCACGTTGTCGTTTTGGGGTGTCAAAAATCTTAACACGTCGACAGGGAATGAAATTTGGGGCTTTAAGCCCTCGGGCCGCGGTCATTGACTGGTCAATCACTCCAGATGCAAGCAGCTAACGAACCACTGAGGTTACCAGAAGATTGAGAATTGTGATAATACAAGGACCACGTCACAACTACCTCACATTGCAAAGAGAAGACACGTTACGTGAAGTTTAAAGTTTTGGTTGAGCATCGGGCTGCCATGCTGGAGGTCGCGGGTTCGAGCCCCGGCCGGAG
>NC_090874.1:48842662-48852662 GCF_036669935.1 Montipora foliosa | reverse complement strand
GGTAGGTGCCACTGTGAAGGGTATGGTTTTCAAGCAGTTTACTCTAGGATAGAGTATATAAATCATAGGCCTTTCGGTCTAGAATAGGGTATCATTTTTCACGAACTGACCAGACTAAGGAAACCAGAAATCTCCACTGAAATATATAAAAAAATCAAATCGGCAAAGCTCAAGTTTACGTAACTCAGCCTCAACAGTGTCAAGAAATGGCTATCATGAAACACCTTCAGATTTGTCAAGAATCGGAATTTAGACGGAAATCGGTGGGAGTTTACTCTAGTATAGGGTAGGAAAATTCAGCTGAACTAGCTCAGATATAGGCTAAGCGTTCCAGGGTCCCAGCGGCACATCCCCACCCAGAAATTCCTAAATTTGGCGCCAAGTAAACGTGGTGATCAAAGTATCGAAGTACATTTGTGCTATTAATTAACAATGCGAGAAACCGATTTTCTTGTATTTACACATTAGTTTACTGGGGAAAGAAGGGTGAGTCGTGTTCTAGCTACCAGTTCTGAACGATTTCATCATATAAAGATTCAGTAACAAAGGTTGTCTACTGTTTATCCTGGGTTATAAGACAAAACGTGATTCGCCAGCTGGCGACCAGTTTTGAAAATCTAGTCGTTGTGAGGCGCAATTTCAAGCCCTGAAATGATATATGAATGGATCATATATGAACTGCGAAGCCATCCATATCACAAATGACCAGCTCCTAACGTCAGTGGTTTCATAGCTCAGTTGGTTAGAGCGTCGCACTGGTATCGCGAGCTCACGGGTTCAAACCCCGTTGTAAGAATTGCGTTCATAACTGCGAGGATAATAGCTTCACCTGATTTATAGCCCAAATGTCAGTTATTTGCGTTAGCCTTCATGGCTTGTTAAACGTGGATAAATCCCTTTATTTTTCCTATTTGTTTTACGTTGGCGCTTGTCGCTTTAGCAACGTCTTGTCGGAATGTCGGTTGTTTTGCGTTAGCTTGGCCTTCGTGGCCTGCTAAACGTCTACAAGTATTTTGGTTTTCCTATTTGGTTTGCATTGTCACCTGTCGCTTCAGCGACGGAAAGACGAAATGTCAGTCGTTCACGTTAGCCTTGGTGCCTTGTAAAACGTAGATCAATGCTTAGCTTGGTTTCCCTGTTCGTTACGTTTCCGCTTACCGTGTTAGAAGGATATCAAACGCCAGTTAATTTACGCTAGCTTTTCCTGACTTCTCCATACGCAAAGGGGTGTTCGTTCTGTTTTTGTGGCGTGTTGGAGTTTTGTCGCTTTAAAGTGCATAGTCTGAATGTCAGTCGTTTTGCGTTAGCCTTTTTGACTTGTTAACGTAATATACACGCTTAACAACCAACTTGCAACCGAAGCGACTATTTTTATTTTTTTGTTTTTTGCTCTTTCTGTAGTCTAGTGTGTTGTTTTGAGTTAGTCTGTTGTCAGTTCTGTTTTCGAATTGCCTTTGCCACGTGCTTTGGTTTTTCATTTGCATGTTTAATTTTCCCTAGTTTTTCTTGTTGACTTCGTAATAATCATCGGTGCAATTTTTCGTCCCAATCAAATATTTATTTGTCCCCTTGCCTGGTTAGGCCGCCCCGGATGAAATTGCTGCAGTTCAGGGGAGATTGCTGCTGTTAAAAACCACCTTGTTTAAAACACCGTCCACAATGCCCTCTAGACTTTGAAGCATTTCCCGTCCCGCGGGCTTTTTTGATGAGCACACTCATCGCAGCGCCGGTTGACAACAGGAAAAATGACGCCCAGGCCTCCTGCTACAATTTTATCCTCTATCAGACCAGGTCCCTCTCATCAAATGCGTCGTTTCAGCCAGTCCTCATTAAGCTTCCAGGCGATAAGGAGATTGCTATTGCCAAGGAGATTGAAAAGACTAGCGTTTGCCGCTTGTGGGCAATCCGAGGTTGCCGCATACTAGTAGCCCCGGGATACCTATTGTATGTTATGCGTGTGACCTCCAAGGTCACATCACCAAAAATTGCCGGGTCAGTAAGGCCCTAACAACTTTAACTGCTCTACAGGTGCACTGTTCTCCTAATTGTATATTGGCATTTGTTTACAGCCTGTTTTTGTATTTTTATTTTCTTCCCTTGGTTATTTTGTTCCTTCTCCATTTCTGAGTCTTGTCCAGGGGTATAATCTAAACAAAACCCTTTTCCAGTCTTCGGACGGATTCCTGGCTCGACTTGGTTGTGGGGTTTTATTTGCCTCCCGTTGCGTTCTCCTTGTTTTCGTTTTTCTTCTCTTTTAGAAACGGGTTCCGCCCTTTGATTTCGACTGGCTTATCTATTCAGCTGTTTCTCGTCAGTCCAAAACTTCTTGGTGTAATTGGGAGGGACAGCTTTGCCGTGGCTTGGTTTCTCTCCCCCACCCCCTCCCCTTCAGCGACGTCTACCATTCCCACATTTATACCTCCACTCTATCTTATGCAAAATTTTTCCTCCCATATGTTGTCAGCATAAGCTATAGAGTGTCTTTCGGATGAGTGTGAATTTGTCACTGTCCAAGACAATGCAATGTCTTTGCATAATGCTTGGCAGAAGGTACTGCATCCCAGTCCACAGGTCTGCCAGTAAAATGCCAACCAAACACTTAGGGTATCCATTTCTTGATGAGATGTAGTCCATGCCAGTGACACCATGGGGCAATGTAAAAATTGTGCAATAACCTCAAGCTATGTAGTAAAATCCCTACTTTCATTTGCCTATTCTTTTTCCAAAAATCTAACACCAGTTTTAAAAGAAGGCCTACCTTGAGGCTGACGAAGGGGGTGGTATACACGAATATCCATGTTGGACCACACAACAGATAGCAACTTGCGTTTATCACCTCCAGTGAATTTGTTTATCTGTCTCACTCCTTTCCCAAACCTGTTCCAGTCTGTGTAGTACAGATGGTTCTCAAATACTCCCAGGCCAAAAGGGTGATGTGGTATAATTAGGGCAATGCGTCGACGATCACTGCCATCATATTTGCTGGATTCTATCTTCTTAAACCTTGAAAAAATAAAAAATAAAAAGGTTTAGAACTCTGTTGAGTACAGTATGTATTTTGTTGATTCTACTAACAAAGTTTTGCCCTTTATAGGATTCAGACCGTTATGGGACTTCCAAGGACACAATTTCCACTGTCTAAAATCTACATTAACCCATTGACCCCTGAGAGTGACACTTGATAGATTTTACTCTGTCTAACGCCAGACAATTTTACTTGTTAATGGGGGAGGGGGGGGGGGGGGGGGGGGGGGGGGGGGGGGGGGGTGCACGTCCTAGGGCGTTGGAGGCGTGAATGGGTCAACAATATTTAAGGCTTCATTTTCCCCATTTACATTTGTGCAGTACTTTTCTGTGGGTAAAATAGAGTGAGCAAGAAGTTTTATGGAATTCCCATCACTAACGTAATTTTTTGACTGACATTTATGTGACACTTAAGATTAACAATTTTCAAGGTTTGCCCTAGCTTATCAAGGCTAGTAGGAGCCATGTATTGAGAACAATAGAATACCAGGCATTTGCTTGTTAATACAAGACATCAAATTCCATGACTCTAACACCCCCCAAAAAATCATGAAGTTAATATTATTCATTAACCTAAATTAAACAAATTTATTCAAAATTCCTTCACTTCAACTTCAATATTTGTAAAAGTATGAATGTACCAGTACCAAGAAAATAACTTAATTTTTAAGGAGTTTTTTACAGGACCCCAGATGTTTTCCAGGAGTAACATAAACCACGTGAAATTGAATACACACACACACACAAAAAAAAATCCTTCCTAAATAAAATACCTAGCATCAGCCCAGTAAATTCGCTGCAAGGTGTAATCAATAGTTAATCCATTTGGCCAACCCAATTGTCCAGAGACAATAATACTCCTTGTTTCCCGACTTCCATCCATTCCTGCTCTTTCAATTCGTGGGTTGCGTTCGCCCCAGTCTGTCCAAAACAGGTACCTAATGAAGAGTGCAGTTTAGTTGTTTGAATAGTTATTACATTTAAACTGTGAACTATCTATCTCTATCTGAACACCTGCATGCTTAGTCTCGAAGGAAAGATAAAATTTATCTTTCCTTCGAGGATATACAGGTTATGCATGGTCAGAATATCATAATTGCACCTTGAAAAACAACTGTGTTATTCACCACACAAGAGGTCATATTAGGAAAAATACCATGTGAACAAGGTCTGGAGTATGGCCTGAGAACACAGGCCAACGGCCATAGTGGAGACCAAGAGCACAGTTTTTTTCCCTACAACACTAGTTCATTTTAATTGGTACTTGTTCAAAACAATTGGGTATACAGTGTACAGTGTACATGTACACTTGCACAGACTGACCATGCAAGGACGTCAAATAACTGAATGCCAGCAAATGTCACATCCTCGCTGTTGGGTTATTTACACTTGCATGTATGTAGATATACAAGAAGGAAATTTACAGGTATTGAAATGAAATGGGTTGTTCCAGAAAAAATCCACACCCCCCCGACGGATGGGATTATGGAAATTCTCGCGAGAGGGGGGGTCAAGGACCCTGGAAATCCAGGCGGGAGGGGGGGTTGAACTCGAAAAAGTCTTCTGCAGGGGTCATCTGAACCGATAGTTCACGCGATTCGAACGTTTAGTTCGGTGACAGTTTAGCGCTCTCAGACCCCGAAAATAGTAGAAATATTTTGTTCACATATTTGTCACCTGACATAAATGATAATCTAAGTTCCTTCGCAGGTCCTTTTATAGCAGAAAACGCGAACAAGATACTAAAGAAAGAGCCGTCGCAACAATATTGCAACAAAGAGTTTGAAATGCGTGACACATTTTTACTCGTACCCAGACCCAGCGTGCCACCGTTGTTTCATGTAATGATACAAAGAAGGAACAAAGAAAGCGCAAAGAGCAAAGAAAGAACAAGGGCAATTGATTTTTATGAGCTAAGAGTGTATAAACACTCGTTCGCGTTTTAGCATTTTTGGCCTTGCGCACGGTATTGGCTGTCAAACGCTCGTTATCGACAATACCCGACTTTTAGCTGTTATTTCTTTGCTACAAAGTATTTATCTGGAATAATACGGAAAACAAACACTTGTCTACTATGTCTGGTGTTTATTTTGATACTTGCCTTGCGTTTATTTTGCTTTGTTAGCACACAGCACCAAGAAAAAGTTGGTGGAATCGGAAAATTTTTCGTCCGGTGCGTTACATTTTTATCCGAAACATCGCACTTTTAACATTGTTTCTATCGTTTGTATCGTTTCAAACTTTCTATTGTTCGTTTGGTTCGCGGCATCTATCGTTTCAAAGGATGGAAAGAAAAGGTTTAAAGCGTTTCAAAGGTTTCAAAGGTTTCGAGCTTTTCAAAGTTTGTACTTTGCGTGAGAGAATTAGTCCGTACTGAGTAAAAATTGTCACGTGCTAGGCAACCAAACTTTGTTCAGTAAAGCAGAACGAGGTAATTGTTTTGTTTTGGCGCTTTTCACGGCTTTGCAATTTTCAAAACTGGAATTTTAGCGTGTATTTTGGGTTGTGTACGAAAGAAATATTTGAGAGGAACGATTAAAAGGAAGGAAACCAAGTGTTTTACAAACCATCGAAACGATTCAAACGATACGAAGCAAACCATACATCAAACCATTTGAACGCTAGGCAAAAACTAGTAGCGTAACGCTAGTTCTACCACTATTACTCTACTACTTACTGTCTGTGGATGAATGTTTCCCAGGGTATTGTCCAACTAATGTGCACCTAAATTTTTAATGTTCTTGGGCAATTTCTTGAGAGAAAGAAAATATTTACGCAAACATCTCAATCGCGTTCACTGCTGTTTTCCTCGCTGATTTCAAGTGCGGGTTTTTTATTTTGTTGTTAATTGAAAACAGAAAGATATTTTGAAGCTTTCTTTTTACCAGCTAAATGCACATGAAATTTACTTTCCATTTCTGTTTTTAGATTTTTACAGTAAGGTTGTAATCTTAAAATCCAGCGCTTTATTTAGCATTACGTATTTTGGAACGGCCTTGACCACCAATACCGTGCGCAAGGCCTTTTGCTCCTTTCTTTTCTTAGTTCGACACAACAAATTTTTTATATAATTTAGCCAAAGCTTTAGGAATTGAAAAAGAACATCTTCTATACGTGATTGTGCGTATTTTCTATTAAAAATAAATTAAATTTAAGCCTAATATTTTTTCCCGGAAATCCAGGCAGGAGGGGGGGTCTTTTGTCTTGGAAATCCAGACAGGAGGGGGGGTCTTGGGCTTCAGGAAATCCAGGTGAGAGGGGGGGTTAAAAAACGACCCCATCCGTTGGGGGGGTGTGGATTTTTTCTGGAATAACCCAATAGAGAAAAAAAAGGGGCGTATTGGCCTCCTGAAATAGGTAAATAGGGATAGTAGTTATTAAAACAAGGAATGACCTACAATGACCAACAACTAGAGCTATACAATGATCTAAAATGAGCTACAATGAGCTAAAATGACCTACAATGAGGTACATTAAAAGCTAAAATAAAAGATAACTTGAAGCTCTGAGGGCACTCTAGCATGTTTGCAGTACAAAGCGAAGATTAAAAATATTCACTCTGCTTTTTGAACCAATCAAAACCTCATTTGCTGAGCAAGTTGAAAATTTTCATTGCGCACTCTGAACCAAACAAAACATTGCAGGAAGAATAAGTTATTTATAATCTAGCTCTATTTAAGCAAAGCCTTGATATTTGTACATTTTCAATTTAGCTTTGAAACAAAGGAGAAGCATCCAAGGGTCTTTTGGCAATTAATTTATTTCTGCCCGCAAGGTCATGGGCGTATAATGCTGTTGTTATTTGGGCTGTCATGCAATGGACTAAAAGCGTTGTGTGACAACACACAATGGATGTTTCCCGCTCATCAAACTCTTCACAATTAAGCAGGTCATTGTGGCTCACTGTAGATAGAGCTCTCATTGTATCTCATTGCAGCTCCTTGTCGGTCACTGTAGGTCATTGTAGATCACTGTAGGGCGATGATTGTAGCTCATTTCTTGTTTTATAGTAACTATGGGATTAAAGAACTAGCAAGGACTTTGCAAATTAAAAGTCAAGGATATGGGTTCTGGACTGCTAAGAAAAAAATTGGAAACCTTATTTTTACATATTCTTGCACATTTGTATTAGTTTTCTTTCAGACCACTTCAGTTCATCCAAAATGATGCATTAGAGATGTTGGCAATTTTCAGACCACTTTAATTAAGACATCTCTTCACACAGGTGCTAATCTGAAAGATGTAAATGATCAAGACAAAAGTCCCTGAAAAGTGATCTTTTGCTGATTATGTGCCAATTAATAAGTGACAAAATAAAAACATCAATCCAAGAAAACCACCCATGCACTCATCAGGTGTTTTTGGAAATTAAAACCTCGATCTTCCTGAACATGTAATGGTGAGCAACACGAGATCCTGCCATCTAATCAATTTTTTGTCTGACTGAACAACAGATTTTAGTCATTTGCCAAAAAAAAAGCAATTAATGGACGAACATCTTGTCAGCTAGCAAGAATCATACGAGAACAAGAGCCTGAATCAAAAGAACAACACAAAAAATGAATACAAACCCATGAAAAGGATCCACAACAATGGCCCTTGGCTCGTGCATGTTAGAATCAAAAAGAGTAAATCGGTTGGAGCCATTGAATTCTGCAACCTCTATCTCGTTGTAGACTCCATCAGTCCAATATATTTTCTTAGCAACCCAGTCAACAGCAAGACCTTCAGGAGTATGGACATCAGAGACAATAACCTCACACAGAGCTGAAAGACAACACACAAGACATGCAAAAAGAAGTATTAACATATCTCTTATATTTACATTGCTGCGACTTTTTTAATAATTTCTGCAGCATCTCACTTTCAAGCACTAAACGCCAGACTGCATTTTGGCTTCCAATCAAATTTCTGCACAAGGCCAGGAAGAGAATTGGGAGTTTTTGTTCAGTTCACAGCTTGAATACAGTTATTAGAGAGGTTCTTCAGTTAAAAGATCTGTACAAATTCCACAGCTTTCCAAAGATGTTGATTGGTAGGTTATGTCACACAATATTGATTTTGGCATCGGTGGTTTCATGTCAACTCTTGGCTTGGTGTTGGAAATTCGATTGATGGAAGCCAAAATGCAGTTTGACTGTTAGTGCTTTAATTAAAGATGAGATTCCACAGAATTATCAAAATTGCACTAAGGAGGTATGTATGTCACCCCAAGAACCAACAAACCAAAATTGAGACGCCAGACGATTTTACTCATCAACTAGGGCTGTCCTACGGCGTTTAAGGTGTCAATAATTATTAATGGGTTAAGCAAAAACTAATAATACTGAAAAGGATATTTTAATAGCAACAACTGCAAAATCGGCGGTTGTGTCCCCTTAGCTTTCTCACCATCATAAAAATAATTATTAATATGTGGATTGGTTCAATTCTGTAGGAAATTTCCTCTGTGACAGGGAGCACTTACATAATTCAGAAAATGACCCCAAGAGCTTATACATTGAGGTAAACAAAACCTTGCTCTAATGGGCATTTATATAATGATCACAGAGTTCAAACTCTGGAGGTGAGCAATGTGGTTCCCACAGTGCACATTATTCAAACTTATAATATAGAATCATAACAATAAGAGAAATGTGTGCCATTACTTGCACTGCTTCCGTGCCTAGGAATCTGTGCACGACAAATCCTCCTCTCTCGTACATCTGTCCAGTACATATAGTTTTCGCGATAGTCGTAGTCCAGGGCCACAATGCCTTTCTGATTCTTGACAATATCAGTGTAATCATTAATGGTGGAACTATAACTGATGCCAAGTTTGCGAATTGTGTGCTGGGTTGAAAACACCAGAAATGGGGTAGTCTCTGCAAAAAATTACATTTAAAAAGTAGAGTAAATAAAAAATAAAAAAAAAAATGGGGAAAACAAAAAAAATTACTTGCAATCTAATTTCCTGGTAAGGTTTTAAGAATAATCCCCGGTTCTGACCATATATGGGTTGAGTAAAACATGAAAAATAAACATTTTCTGATTGTCTTCATAGTTCTATTTTATAGCATAGTTGATAGTACTATAGACCGAATGCATAAATGGCAGCTAAAAAAATATTCTTTTGTTTGTGCTAATTAGCCTCACTAGCCTCGTTTTCATGGACAAAATACAAAAGACAGGTTGCTTGAGAGCAAGGCTAGTGAGTCTCATTAGCACATCAACAAAAGAATACATTTTTGGCCGCCACCTATACATTCGGTCAATAATGTGTTTATTTCTTCGGCTTTCAGGTCATCAAATAAATCAAATAAGTTGACAATTTATGCAAATGACTGAGGTCTCAGTTAATAAACCAGAATCTGCAAAAGAAAATGTAAATCACTAAACACTCAATTTACATAACTTAATGGGTTATATTCCCAATTAAGTACATGTACCGGTAACTCTTAGGAAGAAAATAAAAGGACAAAAAAAATTGATAATGTCCTTTCCCACCAAAGTCTTTCCTGTAGAGCAGTTGTTTATAAATACTCTGTTACTACTAACCTGACCGTCCTTGAAAAAAACAAGAAAAAAACAGAAATACGACTGATGGCAGCTAGCTAGCTTTCATGATAAATTTGCACCATATTGAAGGAAGCTTACCTACTGCCCTGCACGTGTATTTGTCTGCATTCAAGTTATACCCTTGTTCACAGGTACATTTGTAACTCCCTCTTGTATTGATACAACCTTGACTACACTTTCCATACACCTTACACTCATTAATATCTATAATAAAAAAAAAACACCAAGACACTTGGACACGACAACTTAAGTCTGGTTTATGCTGTTTAAGTTAGCTGCAATGTCTAATAGTGCTGCACCACAAAACTCTTAGAATTTTAAATTACAACCACACCAAACTTGCAAGAAAATAATTTTGTGTCCAGCAGAAATGGATCCCTGTTGAATGTCAGGTGGTTGTCATTTCCTTTAATAAAAA
>NC_090874.1:48817662-48837662 GCF_036669935.1 Montipora foliosa | reverse complement strand
AAATCACATTGAATTCTTAATTATTATGGACCGGACAAACAAGCAGGTTCAAGTTTTCAGTAACATTCAGTAGCTTTCGCTACATACAATTTTTCCGGATGAACTAGTTTCGAAAGCTTCTCGCGAAATTCGGTTAAAAACACGTAGAATAAAGGGCATACAGTGCATGGTGACCTCATGGTGACCTCATCTTTTTATTGCATCTTTTAAAAGTTAATGTCCGGTGTGTATGAATATCAAATATTGTGCCAAGTTTGAAAAAAATCTGGATAGTACGTCATTTTTATGGGAATTACCTTAAGTGACCATTGATAATGCAAGCTTTCAATTTGAAATACGTTTATGATCAAATTTCATTTTCAAGGGTAGCCATGGACATAAGCATACCCAGTAAGTACTATTAAATTTTCTTAGATGCTATCATGGTTACTAAAATATTGCGTACTAAAAAAATTGCATTCTAATGAGCAAAAATGCAGGACAAAAATTCTGGAGTACAAAGATCAAGAATAATTCTATTAAACATTGCTGACACCTAAAACTTATTTACAGGTAATGGTGTATTTCTATCGCTTTCTAATTCAACTCAACACTTGAACAAAGGTTAAACTACTACATAATTTTTATCCTAAAATAATTAATACTGCACTTTACATCCAGTCTTTTTTTCCTTCACAAAAGTTTGTCAATTACGACAACGCATTTGCGACATTGCATTATCGGACTTTATACCGCGTAATTGAAATGCCAACAGATCGATTATTCTGTTTTGTAGGCAAAATATGCCAATTGTGACTCTTTAGTTTGAAGGATTTATTGCGCGTGATTGTTTTGTGTTTCTTCTGCCCATGGCTTTCCAAGATATCCAATTCCACCAAGAAAGAAAAAAGCGAGAAAAGTAGCCAACAAATTTAATAGTGTCAAAGTACGGGGTGGATGAACTGTATAAACAATAACAAGAGAATGCATTTTGAGTTATTTTCACAAAACTTATGTCATAAAATTTTTTAAACCACTTACTCTCAAAAATTCATGTTATACATTAAGATAAATTAACATAAGCTAACGCTGTTTTGCAGCTGAAATGTGCATGCAGTCTTGTTGTTGCATTCTCTTCAATTGGAGCCCGATGACCTTGAGTTTGAAAGACAATTTTTTATGGCAGTTCGATGGATTAAAGCTTATTATTTTACTGAAGAAAATCGATCGATAAACAGAGTTTACATTCTGCAACGCAAGTTTACTGAAATTTTCTCCTTAACATCAACTTTGAATCAAAGTATGTACATGTAGATTTCACGGGCAGAGTTGTGGTTTGAATGTCACTACGCATTTGGAATGCAAGAGTTTCACAATAATACACTGCTGCCAACCGCATTAATTTTTCCATTACACTGTAGGTGCTCAGTTTTGCAGTGCGCGCTTCTTCATGAACATGTTAATCTTCGGAAAAGTTTACGTTCATGCAGACACTTACAGTTTTTTGAACCGTCTTGTCTTGCGAGAGGGTGGTAACTTAATTTTGAGCGGTACTATATCACTCAGAACATGGACTTAGTTTCTTAAGCGGCAAACAACATTAAATGTTTTACACTGAAACCCCAACACAGCTCCCACCGCTTTGGTTGCTCCACTGCATGTTATAAATCCGGATTTTCATCTAATTATGTACAACGAATTGAGGATGTTTGACGCCTCGCGCGCACAGAAATTCTCTCCAACGACACTCAACACCATTGCTGTTTTCAGTTGTTGTTTTTGCATAAAGCAACTTCATTATAAAGGGAGGTGAAATATATTGATTTAATGGGTCAAGTGCATTTCTTTTAGCCGATGACACCACCTCCTTGTAATTCTATTGTCCACTTTACTGCACTGAACAAAGTCAACTGAGATTATTTATAACTCAGATACCTTTCAGGTATTCCGAGTAATAAATCAGGGAATGCTCCAGAGTTGCCCACCCCCAATTGGATATGGTGATTGTGCTACTCATCTCATGAACCAAAAATAATGGAGTTGTGGGTTTCGATCTAACTCCTGCTTGCAAAAGAAAAGGATTATATTAAAGTGGTACTATGATCAACTTTTTACCCCTTGATTTTTTGAGTGTATCACATAGAATTCCATGAAAGAACAAAAACGCCATTTACCGTTTGCTAATATCTTCATTAGTTCCGGAGATATTTAAGTTTTAAACACTCGAATATCTCTGGAAAAGAGATATTTGAAAAAAGTAAACAGCACTTTTCTTCTCACGCAGACTACTTGTTTATGTTTCAAAATGGCTTAGATAGGAAAGATGAGATTTTCGTCATAGTACCACTTTAAGCAAAATTGTATTTTACCACAATTGCTTGTAATCTCACAATCTGATTGGCTAATTTGCCGTTGTCGATAAGAGTCTAGACAACGCTGCACGTGTCATGCTGACGTCAATTTACCACACAATGTAATGCCCATTTTGGGAAATAAACCAATCATATCGTGAGAAAGTTAAAGACAATGCTTGTTCTTTCTTTGTGTCATATTTTTATCACACTCTGAAATAAACTTTATTTGGCGTTGAATATTGTGGTAAAAAACAAATTGAAAGTGGTTCAGCGTTGTCCGTACTCTTATCAACAATGATACGGTCAAAATTTGTTGTGGACTCACGAGGCGCAGGCGAATGAGTCCACAATATTTTGACAACAGTGATGACGAATATTGTTCTAGATAAGAGTACAGACAACACTGAACCACTTTCGATTTGTTAACGATACAGAAATATACTTACGACATCCTTCCTCATCAGAGCCATCAGCACAATCTTCTTCCTTGTCACAATGCCAGAGACTTTTGATACAATTTCCATCTGTGCAACGGAACATCTGCTGACCACAAACTGGGGGTGTGCGAGGCTTAACAGTCATGGCACAACCTTCCTCATCAGAACTGTCAGAACAATCTGGATCTCCATCACATCTCCAACGGCTTGGAATACACTTTCGGTTACTGCAGGTGAATTGGTTGCTGCTGCATGTCTTAGAAGCTGTCACAAAACAGGAAAAGAGACATAACTCTCTATGACCATGACACACATTTGTTTCAAAAAGAAAGGGGCTTTACATTGTAGCATAATTATGCTCTTGCCTTTATTTATGCTTAAATCACATTAACTCTGTCACATCGATGTTACAGTGATTTGTGAGTAAGACAAGTACAGGCAGATGGTCAGAATAGCCCTTTTCATGGTTGGTTTTTCTCATTAGCATTACAATGTAATCCAGCATGTGAGGCAGTTTTGGGCTATTTTGTAGTTTTAACCTGAAATTGCCTTGCACCCACGTTAGATTACATTGTAAATTTATGCAAATGAGAAAAACTAACCATGAAAAGGGCCATTGAAATGCATGTGCTGGCCATAATGCTTTACACCTCTGTATAAGCTTACCAAGAGTGAACATGCCACATAATGACAGTGTAGCCATGCTTGGCCACCATCTTTATCAAACAGCCAATGCGAAAGAGATTTAAACTCTTACTTATGATACCACTGCAAATGGCAGAAAGTGTTTTTTGATTGTGATCAATTGCTAACACATGCAAGATGAAAAACACGTATGCTTTATACACAAATCCTCAAGACAAGTGAGGGTTCATTTTTAACATGTTTTGCACTATGGAGTGGTGAGGCTGTAAACATTCCAAGATGTTTGCCTTTGGAGTAGTTGTAGACCAAGCAGACGGTGACTTTATGACCCACAGCCACCAGAGCTCTAGCGGTAGCCGGCTTCTATTGAAAGCTCTGTGTTGTCGATTAATAAAGTTTAATGTAAACACAATGGAATCACTTTGAAAGGCCACCAACATTACCAGATATCATGTTAACTTAAAAGTAAAAGTTTTCATTGCCCTTGGCCCAGAACAAAGCAACTTAAAAGAAATAATCATGTTATAATCAATGAAGAGTGTGATTCTCACCGCATAGCTCTGAATCTTCATCTGATCTATCCCCGCAATCATCGTCTCCATCACAAATGTGCAACCGAGGAACACAATTGTTATTAGTGCAAGTAAACTCACTGGATGAGCAGGTTGCTGTAGATGAAAAGAATGTACTATGGTAACCGCAATTATTTTTTATTCTGGGAAATCCATGTTAAAAATCCTAGAAACTACTGTTGTCATAAAAAACCATCTGAACAATATAATAAGGGAGAAATGCTTTTTTTCCTTGAACCTGTCCTTTGTTATTACAAAAAAAAAATTACCTATATTACAACTATCTTCATCTGAGTTATCTCCACAGTCATCTTCTCCATCACACTTCCAGTGGTCATAAATACATTTCCCATTTGCACAGGTAAAGTTTTTGTCAGCACATGTCATGTTCCGATCTGCAAAGGACAACATAAATCATATGGGATATTTAATCCATAAAGGTTGAAAAGTCAATGGTTTTTTATTAAATTAAATCGCCCTTAAGTTACCATGCACAAAAATATTTAAGTAAATTTATTGAGTGGGGTCAGTCAGTCAGACATACGCAACATGCAATAATGTCATGGTCTTTTCTTCTTGGCAATTAATACATGTATGCTGATACATACAGTAGACTCTTGATAACTCCAACCCTCGCAACTTCAACCAAATTTGATTTCCCCACGATTTCAATCACACATTTACATTGTAACATTAAATTAATAGTTTCAAAGCATTTTTGAGAGGAGACAACAATGATAATTAAACTAGGTAGTTAAAGAAAGATTGTTAACCCTTCGAACCGGCCAGGTTTAGTATTTTACTCTGACTAAAGCCAGGCGATTTTACTCGTCAACCCCTTTACTTAGATGTGCTTGGAGTGTGCATATTCAGGGGTATGTGTTTAAATACACATTTCTTTGCACAGTTTGAAACTGTTGGACAGTGACTTATCCATTCAATAAAGTTATCCGGCCTTTGAACAATCAGGTCAATAAAGTTATCCGGCCTTTGAACAATCAGGTCCAAGTCTTTTCTACAGGTGACAGGTAACAGGTGACAATCTCTGCCGGCATAATGGGTATTGCATTTTGCGAATCGTTGTTTTACTGAAAGCACCTGTGCGTCAAAAGTCTCAAGAAAAATAATTCTTCGGATAACAAGCTCAGGGCTTAGATTAAGGGGACTTTATTACTCATTCAATTCTTCAAACCTTCCATACTAACATATTCCATTTGGAAATACAAGTTCTCACAAGGCAGGGTAAAAACGTCTGCTCGTCCGCCCGTCCACGAGTACTCTTGTATCTTGGACGAGTGGATTTCCTACGCAACGAGTAGAGTTTGCCGAAAAAAAAAAAAAGTTCTTTTCTATAGTGAGATCTGAGGTCCCAAGCATCTCTGGACTTTGTAAACTAGCCTGAGTTACACAAATTTTGGTTTCTTTTCACGGCAACTTACCCGTTTTCGCCTCTGTTTTCCAAGAGTATCTGGGTGCTTACCATTTAGCCAAAAAATCTGGAAATTTCAATTTGAGGTCAAATGGAAAGGCAATTTTCTTGAAAATCTTTTCGGAAATTGTGGACAACCTACAGAGGTAATCCTTTTTTTCCGTTCGGAACAGAATTCGCGAAATGCTCTTACCATTTGCGAGAATCCTTCCGTTTCCAGGCCTTTTCTCACAAGATAGAGTAAAATACGCGGGATGGAATTCTGTGTAGTATATGTAAAGCGCCACTCTCATCCGGTTGGTCATTAAATTCTGAAAATCGCTTACCTTTATGCAATGATCATTTCATCCGGGTTTATTTGGCTAAATGGTAAGCACCCTCTGGTTCTGTTGTTTCAGTAAAGACTGGGATTCCATTCCATATATAGAAATGACGACCTCGTTTGAGACAAGGCTTCATTAACACTTGAACGAGGGGGCGATACCGTTGTGGCAAGATAATATACATTTAATGTATGGTCCCGAGGGAAAAAGTTAGTTTTGTTTTGACGAGAGTCCTCATGTTTCCCAAGACAAAGTCCAGGGAAACATCAGGACTCGGGGGAAAACACAACTAACTAGTTTCCTGAGGGACCAGACATTAAGTGCTTTGTTGTATATTTACAATTTTCCTGCAACAATTGCAGCAAAACATCCGGATCGGGCAACAAACTGAGGAATTGTATCCCGGTCGGGATACATTTGAATTTGATCAGGGCCATGTGACCAAGAATTAACCAATCAAAGTGCTCGTTTTGTTGAGCGAAAGTCTAGGTATATAACAAGTGCAGTTGTAGTTAGTCTGGTGATCATCAGGCCCCAGTTGTTCGAAGGGCGGATAGCGCTATCCACTGAATAAATCACTATCCACTGGATAACTCAATTGCTTTCGCTAGCGTTTATCCGCTGTTTAGTGATTTATCCGGTGGGTAGCATTATCCACCTTTTGAACAACCAAGGCCAGATCATTTCCTTGAAAACAGCTGCGGAATATTGCTGAGACTTATGTTTCATCTTAGATCGCAATTTTAATGCCTCATTAGCCTTCTATATTTTCCTTTGCTCCACCAAATTCATCTCTGTGACCAAGTCCCTTGGTGGATCTCTCCTCTAATGATGTGCCCTTCACCCCCAATGAGTGCATCAGCCAACACTTTAAGTCATCCAAAACAGGCCCATCCTGCCAGGGCTGCTCTGTCTTGCTTGCTCCTTCCCACTGCGAAGTCTGTGCTGTACAAGCTATCCACAAGTATCTCAAGATTTACCAAGTCACCGGTCCCTCTCCACTTTAAGTCTTCAATTCAGGCCAGTACCTTACCAGGGCTAAGGTTACAGCTATCCTTTGTGTTCTCCTCAGGTGCCTTGATGTTCCGACAGAGCAAAATGCTTCCCACAGTTTTAGGAGTGGAGCAGCAACCACTGCCAAAGAGGCCAGTTTACCACCTTGGCTCATTCAGACAGAAGTAAGAATGATGGTTTAGTGACTGATTCACTCTTTTCATTGGCATCCCTCCTTCAGTTCTCCAGAGGGTACCTCATTTGCCAGCCACAGCCCGCCTTTCTGGACAAGGGATTTGGAATCCAAACCAAGGCCATTCATAGCTATTTGTGCTTAACTTTCAGTCAACGTTGGAAGTATTTATGATGTATTTTGGGTGCACACCTGCCACTTTGCATCGCAAGTAGCAGGTTGGGTGGGACCCCTTACCCACCATCACCATGTCCGCTGCGCTTTGCACCACACTTAATAGGCTCATGTCGCAGGGTGTGTTGCTGCCACCCTCATTTGTCGCACTGCCAGGTGTGTCGCTACCACCACCTTCATTGCTAAGGGTGTGTCGCTGCCACCCTAAGTTGCATCACAGGGATGTTGCTACCATCCCCATACAGTCACTCACAGGGTGTGTTGCTGCCACCCTTCCTCCCTGCACAAGAGTGCACCCAATACCTGTAGACCTTTTTACTGCCAAAGACTGTGTAGTCCTGTTGTGTCACCATGAAACAATGCATTATATAAAGCTATAAATAGAATGCAAACTGCGGTGACAAACATGAGGGTAAATAAGTGCATAACTGAAATAAACTTTTAATGACTTAATGTTTCACGTCTCAATATATATCTTCAGAAGTAAATCATTTGCAAAATTATTTTTAAATACACAAGAGTAATTTGAATAGCTTGGGAAGTATGATAACAAAAGAAGGTAACACAATACTTTACAAAAATATACAAGAAAAAATGAACAAAATACATACATGTACACTGTAAAAATTTAATGCATATGCCTAATACATAATGTAAAACATATTAATAAATGGTTCTGCCTGGACAGATTGTGTCATCCAATATTATTCAAACAGGTAGTTCATGTAGTCACTTGTAAACAATCCTACATACTAAGCATACATACATACTGTAATAACCTTTAAAAAGGCAATTAACAAAAAAGATTGGCTATCTTTCTACGACTTTGTTTTAAACTTCCTTAAAAGTTTTGAAATAGACTTGAAACTGGATCAACATGCTAACTTGTGTTTTCCCCATTTATTGTGCAGTCACATTGCCAGAGGAAGCCAAAGAGCAAATGTTTATGATGATGCTGTAACTAACTTATAATGATAATAAAAATAATTATAAGTTTCATTTTATTATTTTCCTAAGGAAAGAAAGGCTTTCCATTTACATGTACATTCACTTGTACATTCACTTGGAACTGGGACAAAAGGGTGAACGAATTGTCTTTAGTTAATAGGTAGTCACTGCTTAGGATACATTCAAATTTCAAACAATTTTATGACCTTGGTCTCTTTCAACCTTACACTCCTCACAGAGGTACTAATTGCACATACAGTGTTTTAATTTGTATAGTTTCTATGAAAGATCACCAGACTATCATCATAACTTACCACAATTCCTTTCATCAGATCCATCACCACAGTCATCATCAAAGTCACATACAAAGGACTTCCAGACACAGCGTCCATTGGTGCAACTGAAGCGGTCATGACGACAAGCACGAAAAGCTGTGTTTACATAATGAAAGGTAGGCCACTGTTAGCCATCTCATTGTTCAATTATAGTGCATTCAAAATAAATAACTAATGATGAAACTAAATTTTTTTAAAAATTAAGTCCAAATTAATATGTTCCCTTCAAAAAACATCAAGACTCAGAATTGCTGGGTTAAATAAGCACTAGATTTTTCAATCGAGAAAACAACTTTAAGCTCCATGCCAACATAAATTGGCCTAAAAGGGCAAACTTGGCTTATAAGATTTTCCTTTTAGTTTCAACAGAAATCCTTACTTTTATACTTGAATGAGTTTCTAAGCAATTAATATCTATAGATACTAAAACAAGGAACAACCTACAATGACCTTAAATGGTCTACAATGAGGTACATTATAAGCTAAAATGAGCTAAAGATAATATACAGCTCTGAGGAGGGCACTGCATCGTGTCTGCAGTACGAAAGTTAAAACATTCCACTCTGCGCTTTGAACCAATCAAAACCTTGTTGTTGAGCACGTTAAAACTTTTCATTGTGCACTCTGAACCAATCAAAACCCCATTGCTGAGCAAGTTAAAAATTTTATTTTCACTCTTATCTAATGAAAACATATTTATAATGTCTTCATTTTTTCCCTCCTCTAATTAAGACTTTATTGTTGCAAAGCAAAGCCTTGATATTTCTACATTTTCAATTTACAGGGCTCAAAATTGCGACTCACTGGTCACCAATGCGACCATAAATTGAGTGCTGGTGACTAGATTTTCAGAAATGGTCGCCAGCTGGCAAATCCCGTTTTGTGTCATAACCCAGGATATACAGCAGACAACTTCTGTATTAGAATCTTTATATGATGAAATCATTCGGAAACGGAAGCTAGAACACGACTCACTTTTCCTTTCCCACTAAAACAATGTCTAAATGCTACAAGAAAATCAGTTTCATACACTGTTAATTAATAGCAAAAAATGTTCTTACGATACTTTGGGTTGTGGAAGCACTTCAACACCATGTGTTCTTGCCAGTTATCAGCCTTCTCAAAATATTTTTGGGGAGCACGTCATAAGGAAAGTGGAGAAAATTGGTTTGGTGCTAAAGGCACCCAAGCGAGTGCCCAAAGGATGCAGGCTTCTAATTTTAAGTACATTAACATCATAAATTGCGAGACTGGAAGTCCCACTGACTAAACGGCCGAGTGGAAATTTGGTTCAGCTCACTGCCGTGCAGAGCAAGGAACCGCACTCGGCCCATGGCCGCGAGGTTAATAAAGAACTACATTTTGAAGAGGTGAAAAGCAAGGATAAAGGACCCATGTTGGCCTTGCTATGGAAAACACGGACTTAAACGTTCCGTGCTTCACTCCATTTCCAATAACCATAAGAACACCATCACCAAACTAAACACAAAGCCAAAAAACAACAATGGCTTTAGAGGTCTTTCTCATGCTGTTTTTTTGTTATGTAATAATTATGACTTTCCTTGCATGCAAAGTAACATTTAAAGTCACGTTCTTATGTAAGTCATACATCAAATAAGTTGGCAACCAAAATTTATGATCTGGCGACCAAATTTTTCCCATTAATAGTCACCTGCTGACCCTTGAATTTAGCTTTTAAAACAACGGAAAACCATCCAAGGGTCTTTTTTATTTCTGCCTTTAAGGCCACATGTGCAATTTGATGTCATCATTTGGGCTGTCATGTGTGGCATTATGTAATGTGTCACGTTATGTAACAAAATCATGTGATACACGAGAGTCTGACCTTGTGCGAGAGATGCTTTTTCGTACTGTACTCTTACAGTCGGCTGATATGTTGCAAGACTGTAGGTGTTTGTAGTCGGTCGAATTATTGACTGGTTCCAGCACAATAAAGGACAATACGCTATTTAAAGCGGACAACATTTTAGCGACCCCGCCATGACGGACGGTTGTTTTGTTTGAAATCCATTCTCGAGAACATGGGTTGAGATGTCGACCGAAGGAATGGCGGTAAATTGTTGTGGTCTACACATCCTCTAATAAAAGCAACAGGACACAAGTGGAGCCAAGTGAGACCTTACTGGAAGAAAGATGACTGATTCAGAACTCGAAGAATTGCAACTCCACGTTGAGGGAGGAATTTGTAAGCTCCCAATCTCAGAAATGGAGCAGTTAGCGGAGCATGTTGGTCTGGAATCGAAGGAATACAAAGGAAAGAGTAAGCTTGCCATGTCGAAAGTTGTCCGTTCTAAAGTCGAGGATGAGCTTGGAAAAACAGAAAACAAGGTTGAATATCTTACGGAACTTCAGAATTTTATTGCTGGGATGCTGCCGCCGCCACTCGAAGAAATCGATCCAAACAAAGAAGCCAAAAAAAATGAAATTGGAGTACGAAGCATTGTGTAAACAGTTCCAGGAAATGATGGAGTCGTACAAGGAGAAAATGGAGCAGGCTTCGGTGAAGCTCGAAGACACAAAACCATCTACACCAGCCACGACAGTTTCAAAACCAAAAGAAGGTAACGTAGTGTCACTTGTACATGTTTAAACTGCCCTTAGGAGAGATTTTAAGCTTATTGGTGTTATTGGAGGAGACGAACAAAAGGACCGATTGTCCTTTGTCAGTTTAATTCGGCAAATAGATGCAGGGGTGGATAAAGGATACAAAGAATGTGAAATAATTGATGCAGTTATTCGTGCTATCAGCCCCAGTTTAAAGTTAAGATCATATTTAGAAAGCATGAAAGAGCTTACTTTGGCAAAACTAAGACAGATGTTACGAGCTCATTACAAGCAGAAGTCAGGCACTGAACTTTTATCAAGAACTTACAACAATGTGCCAATCACCGAAGGAAACTCCCCAAGACTTCTTAATTAGAGCCCTTGATCTACGACAACAGGTCCTCTTTGTATCACAAGCTGAGGGTGGTACTGTTAAATACGAGCCAACGCTGGTTCACCCCTTGTTTTTGCATGCTATTGAAACCGGTCTTCAGGATGAAGCTGTCCGAAACTAACTGCAGCCGTTTCTCCAGAAAGCAGAAACAAATGGAATGGAACAAATCAATGTGGTCGTATCCGAAGAGTATGAGCAGAAAGGTAAGCTTGGAGCAACCTATCACAAAAATGCCAGACTGAATTCCTTGGAAGTTGACAGTGATCAGGCTGAGCCGGGTGGTCAAACACAGCCAAAGAAGTCTGGATCAAGGAAAGAAATGAAGTGTGATAGGCCCGACAGGCTAATGGTCACTTTAGAGGAAGTCCAATCAGATATTGCTGTTTTGAAGGAAGCTCTGGCCTCCCAGAATGCCAGTGAAAGAGAGAGTCCAACACAGGTACCCATTTGAAAATCAAAGGAGACTTGTCTGCCAAGCATGCCGAGATACACCAATGTAAAAAGGTTTTTACGAGATGGATGCGGGTGCTCTCATGATGTTGAAGGTGGTCCATGTTGCCAGCAGTTTTCAGAGGAAGTTGTGTTGTCGATTATAAACAATTCTGTGGAACTGACACGTGCAGTACTTGACCTTGTGTTTTTTGCTAATATCCTAGCTGTTATGAAAATTAAAGTCTTTGGCGAAAAGGAAAGATCGCAATGCAGCTTTCTTTACCAAAACCTTCTGATCTGCAAGGATATGTTTTTTACATATTTTCCGCAGATTAAAAGAGCACTACGAACAAAAGGACTTGAACTAGCATCAGGCATGCTTACTTTAACCCTAAGCGATCATGACAACATTTATAGCTAAAAAACTTTTTGAAGCGTAACAAAATAAATGAATAAACTTAAGATAACAAGCATAAAATTCGATAAGAAATCAATCAATCGATAGATGAGTTATCAGACAAGAAACACCGTATGACGCATAATTATCTTGAGTTCTTTGAAAGAATGATTCGTTTTTTGTTTACAGTTTGAACGAGTGTATGCTTCTCCAAACGAGTGATATGCAATATCTATCACAAGGTTGCACACCTGGTTCAACCGAGTGGACTTTTCTAGCAAACGAGTGGGCAGTTATTTTAACATGGCTGACCAGGTCGGTTGCAAGAGTGAGCCAAGCCGCAAGAACAGCTTAAAATTAAAACCTCGCGGGTGTCACATGGCTTCCACACGGAATTCCGGTCATAGACGGAAAGTCATTAGTATACGTTTTCGCATGAGAGGTCACATTTGGAGCACTTTGGTCATGAGAAAAAATTAATTTGACAGGTATGTCCGTCGGTAAATGAATAATTATTTGTTGTCGAAATGGATTTTTTTCACACTAGTTTTGCTTTTTGCTTGAACTATTTTTTTTCAAAATGCAGTCCAAAATTGGGGTGCGTATTATACACAGGTAAATACGGTATTTGTGCAGTCACTTGATTGAGATCATTTGTTTATACTCATGTTATTCCCGTTCAGTACAAATCCCGCAAATTTCGAACCTTCGATAACCAGGTTATGAAATAGTTTCATCGTTATCCATGTAGTTACGAGTTTGTAAATGTTAGCAAAGTCGATAATTTCAGAGCCATAATTTTGTCCTGACGTATTTGTAGCCGTCGACAGCGATGAGAGACAGCGAAGGTTTCATTTGGTTGTTTAGTTACCGGATTGAACTTGAAAAGTATGTTTCACACATGAAATGTGAGACCAGTTGAAAAATCCGAAGGAATAAAAAATGTACCGTAAACGTCCATGTACAAGCTGCATCCGTAGATAAGCCGCACCCCGAATTTAGAAGCGCACATTTTGGAAAAAAATGTAGTACAATAAAGTTTGAAGTTCCAGTAACGTTCTATTGCTATAAAGTTATAAACCAACAAGGACAAACAATCAAGGTTTCACCCAGGTCTCACCATGTAAGTTGAAATACGAACGAGTGCTTAGTAGCCAAGCTTTAAACGTGGAGAGGAGTCTGGGCCAGGAACTGGGTATCATGACCACGT
Source organism: Montipora foliosa (assembly GCF_036669935.1). Taxonomy (NCBI): domain Eukaryota; kingdom Metazoa; phylum Cnidaria; class Anthozoa; order Scleractinia; family Acroporidae; genus Montipora; species Montipora foliosa. Next base: position 48,824,282 of record NC_090874.1, on the reverse strand, counting down.
TGACCACGTCTATAAAGATGTTTGGAAACCCGCAATAGGCCAAAAAATTCATGCAGAACAGGAGCTTGATAATGCAGTCGACAAATTTGCCGAGAAGGTGGTCACGGACAACGAAACAGTTGGCCATTTACCTCGCGAGTACTGGCAAATTTTGTGGTATTTTATCACACGAGGCGGAAAGATTTGCGTGGAAGTGACTGGCCGAAGACGTCACTGCAAACAGCTGTGCGGAGGAAATGGAGATTCCTTGTAGGTTGGTCCCTGGTGAAAATCCTTAAAGGATCTTTAAAGATCTTCAAAGATCTTCAAAGACCTGACAAAGATCTTTAAAGATGAAGATCTTCACAGGATCCTTGAAGGATCTTTAAAGGATCTTCAAAGATTTTCTAACATTGAGGACTCTTGGGATACTTCATCAAGATCCTTGAGGAAATTATCAGGATCTTGCAAAGATCTTACCAAGATCCACACACAAAATCTTGGAAAGATCCTCAAAAGGATCCTTGAAGATCCTCAAAGAGTGACTGAGGATCTTACAAGGATCTTAAAAGGATCCTTGAAAGGATCTTAATAAAATCTTTGACAGGATCCTTAAAGATCATACTAGGATCTTTTGAGGATCTTTGAAGGATCCTTATAGTGATCTTGAAAGAAACCTTAAAAGGATCCTCGAAAGATCCTCAAGGATTGTATGAGGATCCTTTAAGGATCCTAAAAGAATCTTCAGAGGTATCTTGAAAAGATCTTTATCAGGATCCTTAAAGATCCTATGAGGATCCTTCAAGGATCCTAAAAGGATCCTTAAAGTGATCTTGAAAGGATCTTTGTTACGATCCTTGAAAGATCCTATGAGGATCCTTCAAGGATCTTAAAAGGATCCTTATAGTAATCTTGAAAGGAACTTTATTAGGATCCTTGAAAGATCCTATGAGGATCCTTCACGGATCTTAAAAGGAACCTTAAAGTGATCTTGAAAGGATCTCCGTTAGGATCCTTGAAAGATCCTCATAGGATCTTTCAAGGATCTAAAAAGGATCTTTAGAGTGATCTTGATCCTTCAAGGATAAGGATCTTATAAGGACCTTTTTAGGAGTGAAGTGTATAAAATCCCCAAAGATCCTATGAGGTATTACGTACATGTACCCTCAAGCATCGTTAAGGAACCAAACTTTGAACATAAAAATAATCACGCTGTACACGAATCAATTAAAAAGAAAACGTTTATTCTGATGCAATCCATTGATTGTCGGAAATATCAGTAACAGATTACCTTGTTTGATGAACTCGTAATAGCTGCAGGCCGGGCCAGAAGCAATATGAAACAATATACTCTCGAAATATCAAATAATTCGTGTCAGCGCGTAATCCTTTAAAAAAATACCAGGGCTAAAATACAGAATTCAGGGCCACATCTAGAGACTCTAGTGACGAATCAGCTCGATCAGTATCTTTTCACATTCCTTTAAGGGTTAATTCGATGAGTCTGCTATGATTTTTGCTCACTTTTTCTTTAACACAGTGCGATGAATCGGAGGGTTGTAATCCTCCGCCATCTTCGATAAAACGCGAGAGATAAGACTGGAAACTAGTGAGCCATTTCCCTTTTGGTCAGCAGTCACCAACGACGGCTCCTCTTACAGTTCGGCGGTTTTATTCTAAGTTTGAATCAACGAGCATAAATCTTATGATTCATGATTGTTTTGCCCTTTAAATACTGATTCAAAACGAGGAAATGCATACAGCAATCCAAGTACAAAGGTAGGCGCTAATTATAAGCAGATAATATTTGAGTTGATGACTTATTGTCCTTAGCTTAAAAATGACGATAGACTAAATCGGCTAACTCAACCAATTCAAATCTCTCGGGGTTAAGATTCTTTGTGTGTTTAATTTGCATGGCAATGAAGCATTCACATTTAAAATGATATGGTAATACTGGAACAAAACGTTTTATTTCGAAAAGATTTTAATTGCGTACAACATTGAGTTAGCCGATATTCGAACTTTTCAAACTTCAAGTCCCAAAATAATTTGACATGTACAGGCAAGGATTATAATTCGGCTTACCTGCTCTAATCCTGTAAAAAATAGGTGAACCTTTAACGAGATTACTTACTAGTAATAAGGTTTACATCAAAAGAGTGGTTGTTGCAAATTATATGATTGGCAAAGGATCCCTTCGATTCTCTGTAAATGCTACGTGTCTGAGGTTCATAGCAATTTTCAAATTAAAGGTTAGGTGACGCACATTTATTTTCACTTCCACGGCATGACTTGCGAGTACATGTGGAATTCATGATAATCAATATGAGTAATTTGCCCTTATACCATGTAAAAAGTCAGGCGGGATCCCGGCGGGATCCCACCAATCCCACCTGGGATCCCGGGTGGGAATGGCGGGATCCCACCATTCCTGGTGGGATCCCACCATTCCCACCCGGGATAAGAAATAAATCCCACCCGGGATCCCGCCTAAAACACGGGATTAGGCCATCCCACCTGGGATCCCGGATGGGATTTATGGATCCCACCCGGGATCCTAATATCCCACCTGGGATGATCATCTTCTCAGCTGGGATCTTTGGCGAGATTCATATATCCCACCTACCCTTGCATCAGGAGCCCGGCCAAAAACCCGGCTAGCCTTGCAAAGGCAGGCCAGGCCAGGCTTTCCAGGTTTTTAGCCAAGCTTACCGGGAAAATGCGGCCTGGTAAAGCCCGGCAAGCATGGCCAGAGCCAAGCTTTCTCGGCAACCTTGGCCACCAAAGCTTGGCCTTCCTGGCCTTGTTACTTCCAAGGCAGAGCTTTCACTGCAACCCTGGTCAAAAAAGCCAGGCCTTAAGATTCAAGCCAGCCTTGACCTGGCTTTTTTGAATTTCTAGGCCATAAAGTGTTTCTAAAGTCTTCAAGATTACAGACATTGACTGCAATTTAGTGTAACATTGTCTGTAATTACTCAGTGACCAGTGACCTTAACCAAACTCTGTGGGCTCAGTTGAACTGTCTTTGAAGTAACAATCTTTAAATGGCCTTGATGATGTCTTGCAAAATATGATGATGTTATGGTTTAACGGCCAATTATCTTTAATGTAGCAAAGTAAACATTATTTTATATCTCACACTTGAACATGAATAAAAAATTATTATATTGACTGTTCCTAAATTTGACACCTGAGACTAAACCTTGCACAATTATTCTTAGATGTACAGGGTCTCTGATAAAAGAGCTATGTAAATGATTTAAGTCCTTCTCATTCTATCACGCTAAAGTACAGCTGTAGTCACACTGTTCAGCCAAAATGCCTGGCCTTCCCAGCCTTCCAAGATTTTTAAGCCAGGCTTTTCTGGATTTCCAGGCCTAATTTTTGGGAAGTAAAAGCTAAAAGGGCAATGTGGACTTAAGATTTTATGGGAATCTTTAAGAATTCCACTCAATGATTCAACTTGAGGGTCACTTGAGCGAGTTGAAATTTGTGAAAATGTTGTGCAATAGTACTGAATGTGCCAGTGAGACAATAATCCAAGTTTAAGTGCCCTTTTAGGATTTGATTTCATCTGGTGCCTTGAAAAAATGAGCTTTCACTTCAACCTTCAATACATGTATATACAACAAGGTCTGGTCTTATTCAAAGCATGCCAATGTGAATGCGATATTTTTCGAGTTAATTCACCACTCGTAATATATGTACTTTGCTTAAACAATGTCCTTTAAAGGCCCCAAACTTTGAACATAAAATCACTCTGTACACGGAGAAATAAAAAAAGAGATCTTTTATTCTGATGTTCTATAGATAATGTGACAAATATCATCAACGGATTACCTTGTTTGATGCTCTCATAATCGGCCTTATTCCAAAAGGAACATGATGCATTACTCTTGAAAATTACACACTCCAAGTCAGTACTAATAATCCTTTCAATGAACTCCATTATCTTTCAAATCTTGCCCATTTATAATGAATCCGTGGAAAGATTGTCATCCTCCGCCATCTTGAATAACACGTGAGAGACCGGACTGGAAACTAGTGAGCCCTTTTCGTTTTGGTCAGCAGTCAGTGGTAACCAGTCCAGCTCCTACAGATTTTGGGCGGTTTTATTCAAACGTTCGTGTATCAACGATCACACGTTTGTGCATGGTGACGATTTTTTGGTTAGTTTTACTCTTTAAATCCTGATCCAGGCAAAGAAATGCTTACAACAACTCAAGTAAAAAGGTAAGAGTTAACTTTAAGCGAATAACATTTGATTTGATGCCTTATTGTCTTTAAAATGAGGATTGGTTTACCGGTATATAGCATTCACATTTTTCACACCTCAATTTGGTTTAAATGCTATAACCCTGTAAAAAAATTGATAAACCTTTAATGAAGAATAATGAAGTTTTAGAGCAAATGGTGAAGCAAATGGTTTGGAAAACAAGTGCTCATACTGCAAGTTATATGTATACGATTGACAAATGATTCCTTCTCGTAAACATGCTAAATGCTGTCACTTTAACTATTGTAATCAATGCAGAAAATGCCTGAGAAAGGTATTATTGACGTCTGTAAGTAAAGAGATCCAAATTTATGAGTTTACTCTTCATACACTTTAGTTGTAATAGAAATGATCAGTGCACATGATTTAGCGGAATCAGTACATGCATCTTTGAAGTATAATAATACTGTATATACTGTATTTTTTTAAGTTGCCATGAAAGAGTATAAAGAGACAGTTCCTGAAAAAATCTTTGATGGGACAGCAGGGAAAGGTCCTTTACAGCAGACAAAAATGCATAGCAGTCAATTCTGTGTCCTCAACCAGTTATGGTTTGAATAATGATGTATTTAAGGATCTCTCCTTGCAGACTTGTTTTAGTTCTGTGGTTTATCATGTTTAAAAGCTTTTTTCGTATTTTATTTTAAAACATCATGAATTTAGGTACTGCATTGACCTCTGTATTTTATTTTTTTGCCTGTGAGCTATGGTAGTAACTGTTACTGTTAATAGCTTGACTGTAATGGATTTTTTGTAGTTTCTAGCACATCTCTGATTTGCTGGAATATTATTTTACAGGAGCAGGATATTATAACCTTTTTAGTTTTTGCAGTTTCTGAAATGTAATGATCTGTACATAAATTAATACCCATTGAAGCTGAATGTGAAACTGTGCTACTTGTTTGTATGTTGATTAAAGGACCTTATTACTTCAGAAAACTGACCAGTGAATGTAGTCCAACACTAGGAAGAATCACAGCTGTTCACTGAATATATGCCGTGCGACAGGACGGGAATTGCGTGAAAAGTCTTGGCAAGGCTTGACTTACCAGTTTTGACCCTGGCCAGTCATGGCAGCAGGGTTTTTGTTAAAGCCGGGACGCCGGGACCTTTACTCTGCTATTTTTATTTTTGTCCCGGCTATTTTACGCGCAGGTTGTACAAGGATTCTTTCAATATGAAGAGAATAGTCAACCGATATTTGTATTTTATTATTTAATATTTTCTTAAACCAAATCGTGCTTTATTTCTCTGTTACTGGGTATTGTTAGTTGTACCACAATTTGCGTACATGTACGTGTAGCTGATTTGGAGTTCATGACAAGATGTTATCAAGTAACAGAAAACACATTGATCGGCGCGCCCTGCTTTCGTCATTAGGGAGTTTAAGCAAATTGCTATGGCGGGCTCTAATACGGCTGCCAGAAGTAAATTTCTTCAAAAATGAGACACTGTGCATGTTAGTCGGTTACGGTCAGCCATAGCGCGAAGGAAATGAAGCGGAAAATCGACCAGTATTTTACCCAAAGGTACCCATTAGGCCTCACAAATTCAAAAATTTTCTGGGGGAGGCCCCCCTTACCCCCTAGTGGGAGGGGGATGACCCCCTACCACACCTATCCCGACTTGGCAGAGCCGCCATCCTAGTCCTTGCTATATGTTCAATTGTCCCTGCTATTAAAAATCATAACAAAAACCCTGATGGCAGACCATTTGTTTTTTCACTTTCCCTTTCCAATTTTGGCCCCGGCCAACCCCGGCGAGGCCAGGCCAGGCTGGCCCTGTGGCCGCGGCTTCCCAGTTTTTTTTTATCCCCTGGTCAACCCTGAAACCCTTACTGCAGCAAGAATCCTGGTTGGCATATCAGAATTCATACAAGCCAGCACTAACAATAGCATATGTGATCCTGGGAGGATGGTACTGATCCTGCCTGTCATCGTAGGTGGGAGGGCCTCTTTAATCCCACCTGGGATTAAAGGTGGGATTCCACCTGGTTTCCCAGGTGGGATTTTTGGGATCCCACCTGGGATCCAGGGTAGGATTGGTGGGATCCCACCCAGGATCCCAGGTGGGATTGGCGGGATTTCACCCGGGATCAATGGTGGGATCCCACCTGGGACGTTCCATAATCCCGGTCGGGATCTCAGCTGGGATCCCGCCAGAAAAAGGTGGGATCCCACCTGGGATGAACATGGGATCCCAGGTGGGATTGGCGGGATCCCGCATCTAATTTTAACATGGGATGGCTTTGTTTTTCTTTCAGGATGCGTAACTGCAAAATATTCAGAAAAAGTTCTCAAAAAGCAGCCTCAGCCGACAATAGCACCAAATACTGAGTGAAGAAAAAAATTAGTAATAAAAA
>NC_090874.1:48810162-48812662 GCF_036669935.1 Montipora foliosa | reverse complement strand
TGTAAAAAAAAAAAACAAATATTCCAAAAAACGTGAAGAAAAATTTCTAAAACGTTGCCTTACACGAAAATGAAGATTTCAATCAGTATCAAATATTTTTCCGCACTTTGGGAAGAAATAAACAAATTCGCCGCATCTTACACTGGTCAACAGGCGCCGTTGCCTTCACGTAAATTACTATGAAGAGGGATGAGATAGCTCTTTGGATTTATATATCACTCACTCTTTACTACAAGGTCAGTGACGATACAACAACTTCAAATGGTACGACTAAAGGTCTGAATACACGTGGTTTGACCGCCTTCAACTTACCATTGCCAGAGGAAGTACCAGTAGCCACAGTAACATTAACAGCGAGCAAAACACACAAGAACACCACGACCATTGCCATTGGCAGAATATTCATTTTTCGTCCCATACGAGACGCAGACAACCTAAATACTTTCTATGAGACAACTTCAGAGCTTTTTTGGTACGTGAACCCCTCCTTAATCAAAGAGCAAAATGAAATGTCGCTATGAAAGTTCAATGAATGAACGCGTCGATGATTTGTTGACAAGTAAACGCATGCTCGCATGCATTGGCGGGAAAATGATGCAATCCGGTTACACCGGTTACACCTGTTACACGCCGTGGACGAGTGGGCAGTGTTACGACTTGCAAATATTTGCAATTTTCAGCGATGTAAAATTAGAATTAAAAAACCATGGATCAACGACAACTATTTCAAGCCAATAATTTGGATGCGTGCTTGAATTAACGCTACCATCCTCTCCCCTCCCTGACGATGAATTCGTCTTATAAGCTTATTACACTTATTAGACAGACTAGGTAATATTTATACGAAAAAAATATACTGTCAGTAAAAACCAAAGTTACTAAACCCGACAATTCGAAGACTGAAAAAACTTCAACCACGCCGGTTTCAGTTTGCGCCATGGCACAAATAATCGTTTGTTTCGAAACGAGCAGGTCAAACTGGCATTTTTTTGGTCACGAGATTCTGGAACTTACAAATAACTTCAGAAACTTTCGAAAGCGTTGTCAATAACGTATGAATGTGGGTATGTACCGGACGTGAATTCAAGCACAAATACAACACTGAAGTGACCGGCCAATACTCGTTCAGTATTTACATTGCAGGCAATTTTCAAGTCCCATATGGGTTTTACCGCTCGGGAATTGCACGTGACTTTTTTTTGAAAAATCCTACATTGCTTATAGCATAACTGAAAGCAAAGAAGGCCAGTGTAATTGTTCCAAGGAAAACAGGATGAGAATTTTAAACTTAGTACGCGTTTTCAAGCCCACCGTGAATGGTTTAAGCTGGGTTATTGACAAGGAGGCGAATATAAATACTACTCGGTGTTTTGTCTATGAACTCATACACATCTGGCTTCAGTCAGTTTTCCATTTACAACTTTTCAATTATTTATTTCCTCATAATAGTTGATGAATTTTTAATTCAATCGGAGTCTGACTTTTAACTCGCCACAACTGTGATAAGAGATCCAATTAATGAACAAAGATACGTTAGATTTGACATTTAAATAAAGTGCTTTTGACTTGAGTACATAAAACGAGTCTTCGTGTGATCTTTTGAGATTGACAACCTTAAAGTCTGAGTTCTAAATCGTTTCAAAAAATACCCAAAATACTCCACATTTCCGTTGTTTTTTTTTTTTTTTACGTCTAAAACTGAAGTAGTTCCAGGAGACGATTCCGCATCTGTTTCCTGCCCGATTGAAATGTTATCTCTTTTCTTTTAATAAAAAGAGGGTGTACCATGATAAAAATATTTATACAAAATTTTAAATAAAGCAGAAACCTAAATTTAGTTTTCAAGACAAAAATATTTCAAATGTTCATTGTAATATACATATTTCAGGAACTTTCCGTCGCGCAATCAGATTTAAGCAAATATTTGGCATAAGAGACAGTCTGTTGATATGGCCAACATTCAACATTTCTCGAAAGCCTCTCTTTGTTTCGAGAGGATCAAAGGGTGTTAAACAATCCATTTCTCATAGGAAAATAAGGAAGGGAAAGTGATGTCTGCCACGTGATTAACACGGCCTGTTTTACCGGCTGTAAGGCTTGCGCCTACTCTTCGTGAGTATGAAGGGGGTAGTTTCTAAAGAAACTGTGGTGCTGCGTCGGTGGGGAAGTAGTATACAAAAATTTGGTTTTATCAACGGAGTTGATAATGTAAATTGGCCACCGTACAGAGATTCTAAAAGCTGACGTTTCGAGCGTTAGCCCTTCGTCAGAGCGAATCTTTGTGAGTATGACGACCACGACCATGACGCCGAAGTCAGACAACTGCCGGGAATGCTATGCAAATATTTAACAAACGTGATCTTTATTCATGCATAATGTTTTGAATATCAATTTATCTGCTCCATTGCCATCAAATGAATGATTATCCCAAATTACTTTTGTCACGTCAATGCGACGCTTCAGCGGGAATCAACTCGACCCTAACTCACAAACTATCAGT
>NC_090874.1:48780162-48807662 GCF_036669935.1 Montipora foliosa | reverse complement strand
GCGGCAATTTTGGTGTGGTGATGTATGCGGAACTGCGTCATCACTTACCCCCTCAAAATGCGGTTCACCCTTAAAATAACCTGACAACACGCACCAAAGACAACAACAACAGAAGCGTACAAGAGTGGCAAGTCCATGCAAGAGGTAAAAATCGTCTTCGTTTGGAGTAGTCATTAAACATATTAAATATAGCTGGAGCTGTCTGTAACTTTTCGCAAAAAATATATCTAATAAGTATAGTTAAGTGGCATATTATTAGACTTGCCAAATTATAAGTTGGTTGTATTGCATTGTTATTGTAGCAGGTACGAACCTCGATATTGGTTCGGCTAGTTATCATCATTCACTCCATAATAGTTGTAACAACGAGAATAACAAACCAAGCGACGTAAACTGCGGTTATATACTAACATATTTACATAACACCGACTTACAGCAGCTCAAAATCCAAGTAAAGAGAAAATGTTACTGTGTATCAAACTGGAGCTGAACTGAATAGCTTATAATGGACTTAGTACCTGGAGTCAAAAAGAAGGGACAAAACGCTACTACTAACAATTTACAATGAATTCTAACTTCGTAGAATGAACTACTGTCGTTATCGTTGAGGCTAACGTAATTGGAAAGGGAGTGCTAGACTGAGTCTTACTCCCAAGTACCTAAAAGAGCGGAGACAAAAAGTGGTGGTTTGGTCTTGGGAAGTGAGAGAATAGAAAGATTTAGCATTGCGTAACGGCAAGCGGAAGGCTAGAATTTGCGTTTCGGCTGAATTCAAGAGAAACTTGTTTAGTCAATTTTAGTTCATTTGTCTGTTATCACAATCTTTGGTGAAATACGTGCTCAGGAGGGCCAAACTGCTCCAAGAATTTCGTTTCCACGTTGCCAAACAGATAGTAGATTTGTTAAGAGTCGCAACCAGGGAAAAGTAGTCCCTTACGTTTTCGGAAAGGATATTTTTGCAATTTTTGACACTCCAAAAGGTCACCTGAATCCTTTCTGCAGTTTCTGAAATGAAGATATCATTCCCCAAAAGTTTCGGACACTTCAATTTTCAGCTAAGATTTCCGAACTGGTCAAATTGTTCTAGGTGATAAAAAACATCTCTTTAGAAAAGAGCCTAGAAATGTCCCTCAAAGGCTTTTGGCTTAATTTGCGCGTTGCGTGTCCTTGATATCTCGCATCTTCTCGAGAGGAAAGAAACAATTTAGAACAAGAACATTTCGTCGTTTGTCGTTTCATAAACCCAATACTAAAAATCTCTAATGAGATTACATCAGTTGAAATTGATGGAACTCAACGGAAACATGTTTCAAGTACAGTGGGCCCGAATTTGAAAATATACTTTTGTAGACTGAAAAAAGCCATATTGGCTAAAGGTCGTTTTAGAGCTGATGTTTTCAAAATTTCATTTTTTAACCGTCGTATCGTGGACTTCTGGAATGGCTTGCCTGTAGCTATTAGGAATGAACAATTCAGCAATTATCACCGTTTCGTAAGAAAGTGAATGAGTTTTATACTGAAGCACATGACCAACTATTTTCCTTGGAGCAATGCTTGGGATTTTAGGACACCAATTTTACGCCCAAATATGGACAAAAATAAAATCGAAACTGCAAGCGCGGGAAAATGCACGCGCTACGTTACATCCAAATAAGGAAATTTTAAACTCAAAAAAAACCCCAGCTCTGAACCGAGTTAAAAGCTTCAAGGTCACGAGCTTCTGTTTTATATTAACAAGTTCAATTGAAATCAGGAGAGATTTTACAGTTCTTAGATTATTTGGAGTGCGTTGAAATGATTTCACTCCAGATACCCCCTATTCAGTTTAATTTATAATTTTTGCGTTTTATTCATTTTGTTTTGATCATCTGTGTAATAATTGTATTGAGGAAATAATAGATAAATAAATAAATAAATAAGTTGTCAATAAATAAATAGATATAATGTAGACGTGATATGAAAACGAAACGGAATTCATTGCGTTCGAGGAAAACGCATTCTAATAGTTTCAGTTCCGCGGGATATCCTAAAGCGTATCGATCGTGATGCCATACGATTTAGCGTTTGGACGCCATCCTGTTCGGGCATAAATTTACGGCTTGCCCAAGGGAAGTCAAATCTTGTTGGACGGACAACACCTGGATGGCTTGACAGTCCGGAGTACGTTGATATAACCGTCCGACAATACAAAATAGGGAATTTAAGATCAACGACGGCGACGGTCGACCAAAACGTCACCTCAAAATATAACTTGGCTCTATCATAAGTCTTTCACAGTTATTCAGACTCGTTCACGTCCTACAATATGGGTGAAGTATCCAAAAAATAAATTGGTATCAGCGGTTTCAGAGTGAAATCAGAGAAGTAAAGATTCTCTGTTGCATGCTTACGTTGTCGTCAAAACCTCAAATTTGGTGGATACTTGCTGAAATCAGTGTTGCACGTGCAGCACGATTATTTATGCTCTTTTAACCAATGATGTTACTGTTTTGTGGCGATTTCGTAGTCGTAGCCGTCGCCGTTTCTTAAATTCCCTAATGTCTCGTCGAGGACAGAACAGGAATCGAACGCACCTCACTAATCCTTGATTACTGTTAGTCAAGAAAAACTAATAAGGGTCGCTAGTTTGTTCAAGTTACGAAAGGTTCAGCACTGAAAACCGGAAAGGGGAAACCGGAAACCGGAAACCGGAATAATCGATACCGCAGTGAGTGAGGCTGAAGCGAACGAACGACGCAGCTTTCCAATCGGAAGACAAACGGGTAGACCCAATTATTATGTCCCGGACCACACCCAGGCCCAGGTAGCGTAATAGCATTCTATTTCACAACACTCTCACTCGCACTCATTGTTCAATAGAGGTATGGGAGCGTTGATCTCGCAGCTTCTTATACTGGTTTCCACCCGACAGAGCAAATAGATCCATCCCCCAGAAGCCCAAAACTTCCCAAACCCCATACCCAAAACTCGACCCCACCCCTCACAACAAACAGTTCAGTACGTCTGTAAATTACAGGATACACCTTTATTTTCAAACAAAACTGATTCACTCAGGTTACGAAGATTTCTCGTTTAGACGTTTTCGAGAAGCATCAACCGGAAATGCCGAAATGAATCGTCTTAGTTCAAAAAAGACACCAGCCGATCAAGCTTATCAATAAAGAATGGAACCGCTTGGCTCCATAGTAACCACGTTCAAATAATCTTTCACTGACTTGTCCGTAGCTGGGTTTGCCAAATCGAGTCTTCGATCCCATTCCTTAATTCGATCAATTGCATGAAAGATAGCTCTTAATTTACCAATATATGAGTCGACGGTTTTGTAACACAGCCTCAAGGGACAGCGACACTGATGAATTCCCTTCTGTCCAAGAAAGTTGGATCCTTAAATACTAGAAATCGACAAGTATCGCTAGGGGTGACACTAATCAAGCTGGGACGCTCAGGAAGCTAACCAAGAAAATTCTCCAGCTCCTTCTGGAGGGAATCTTTCTGTTTAGACGGTAACTTGTATCCTGATAAAATAACGCCAGCTTGTGTAAAAGGTCTTAATCGCCTGGAGGCTCTTGGTATCCAGGCTACCATGCTTGAGTGGTGTTGCCATCTGTCTTTTATATCCACAACGCTGGCAGAACCGAAAATCAAAATCATTCGCATAGCTACAACTCGGACATCTCACTGAGGCAACGGACAACTTGGCCACTCTTGCAAGATCCTATGGATAATAGGAAAACAAGTGTCAACAATACTAGAAGGGAGAACAAAACAAAAGAATGTTTACTCGAGTATCAATTTCGTGATAGTTGTCAGATAAAAATAGTGAATTACATTATATAATCGTAAGGGAGAAAGCCCAAAAGTCTCCTGTGATCCCTGGGTGAGGTACCCAGCCATCTTTGGAAGGCATTAACAGTGCACGTCGATCACCCGTCTCCGCGAATTTCATAGATTTGAACGAATACCTCCCGATCAAGGGCCACAAGTACTTATTAGGGTAGGTAATCAAGGTGACCAAAGTGCAATGTTTCCTTTAGATCGAGATGAAACGGCGCATGGGTCCAACCAAGAGAATTGACGGAAAAAGACATGGACGATCCAGAAACGCAACCCCCCGACTTAAATCTTGGGCAAACAAATTCACTCCACATGAGGCTGGTGAGGGGCAGGGAGAAATGTGTGGCAGAGGATTACCGTCTAGATCACATATCACATTGGCGTCTAATGCCATAGGGTCGCAGGTGTGACCAGTCGGGCCACCAAACTCCCTCGACCAGATTCCAGATTTCTGGGTGAAGCTTGCTATCGAGAACGGACAAACGACATGACGGAACATCCGCTGGATTGTCACCAGATACTGTGTAGCTAATGCGAAGGGAGATGTTCAATCGCGTTGTAGTAAAGAATAATCTCTTGATCATCCTATTCAAATTAAGATACACTCCTTTCTCCCTGTCTAGACCATGCATCCACTACGGCTCTGTTATCCACATGCGCGTCCACCCATGCATTTCGTAATAGGTTTGGGAAAGAAGTAAGGGCGGTATCCAAAGTCAAAGCCTCCCTGCTGGAAATGTCGAGGGTTTTCTCCTCCTCATTCCAATAGACCGATGTGGTAACAGTTTCATGTAAAAACACCAAGGCCACCCAGCCGGATCCAGATGAGAGAGAGATCTGTGCGTGACGTTCATCTTTCCACGGAAGGGGATCATCCCAAGTTTCAAGGAAGAGCCAATTAGCAATCTCGTCACGGAGATTCCTATCGATCTTAGGGCGCGTTCGATTGACCGTATTCCGGAATAGGAATACATGGAATATAAGTTAGAAATCCTCGATTTTAGGGAGATTCACATTAAAATTGTCAAATAGCTGCTAAAATGCTACTTTAAACATATTTTTGTTATCCTTGCTGCTGCTGCTTCGAAACGCGCCAAACATACCGTTTTAATCATCACTCTACGTATTCTTATTCCCGAATAGGGTACACATGCCTTTAGAAATGGCCAATTTCATTTCCCTTGTAAACAGGAGGGAACCTGGAACGGCAAGAGAAAACTAAACTCACTTGCGCACTAGTCGTTGGAGGGTCTTGATTGACACAGTTGAACAACCCAAAATCTGACGCACCAAAGTAAGAAATTTCTCCTTCTTGGCCGGGATGAGACAGAACGCTTGCCGAGTAGAATCCGAAAGGAAACCCAAGTACGGTACAATTTTAGCTTGGTATAAAATAGACTTGGAAAGGCCTAAAAAATAACCCGATTGAACTAAATAATAGGTAACCAAAAAAATGGCTGAACTGGCATGCAGCCGCCAAGTTTTTTTCATGCCATGTCCGCAGGTGCATGGGAGTAAGGACCACGGTCGAGATCCACTTGAAGTTGGCCATTGTGGTGGTCATCAATGTATAACAAGCATGGAATGCCTAGTGAACGGAAGAAATTGGTGGCCACAAGACTAGTTAAATGATAGATAAAAGGTGAGATCTTCCAACCAAAGGGGAGCGTGTTGTAGAGGAAATACCGACCACCCCACTGGATCCCAAAATAAGTTTGACTTTCCTCAGAGGTCCTCAAACAACACTAAATGATCGTATCCTGACTTATCATCCAGAATTGTTTGATAAGACTCCCGTCCTACATATCGTAGAAGGTGAACAAGACTGTCTAACTTAAACGGTTCATCAGCCATCTAAATATTAAGGAAGCAGGCATCGTGGCACAACCTAGACTTTGTTGGCTCCACGGTTAGCGGTAATACAAGATGGGGTGAAGAAACCCGACTAACACGACCCAACAAAGACACTGCACCTAAGTGGATCCTGTCGAGCAACGTTTTGCGTACATAGTCAACAAAATGTAGACGTGAAGGGTTATGGCTAAACCGAACGGGTAGTGGGCTAGCCGAATTATAAGACCTTCCTTTGAAACACCCTGAAAGATGCGAAAAAAAGTCTTCTACGGATACTTTTTCCCGAATCCAATGCAAAACTTATGTTTGTTGGCGGCTCGGAAGATCGCCTACAATCTCTTCCCATCGCTCCGCATGATTGTGAAGTTCCCCAGCACAAAAGTGACCTGGATCTCTGAACTGTAATTCTGAAACACTCTCAAGGGCATCACCCTGAATACCTTTCTGAATTCTCTTCTTTGGCATCGTTGTCAGCCCCATACTGGCCCCAGAAGGGTTTCTCCTCCAATCAACCCAACGAACAGATTGGGGTGGCGAATGGGCCACGGCTAAGACAACTTTGTCATCAAAGGATGCATCGAGCTCCCGTTCCCATGCCAAATGAGAGGATCCCAAAAGAAAGACAAAGGAGGAAAAAACAGGCATGGGTGGAGGTCTAAATAATGACACTAATAATAATTATAGTGTGTGAGTAGGGGAAAACCCAAAGGCCAGTAGGGGGTGACAATTGTGACTCAGAATGAAAAGGGGGACGAGAAAACAACAGAAAAAGAATACAGTCAAAGAATAAACCATCAGTGTGATAACAGTCATTTACAAACCCATGGAAGAGCTATGGGAACAAAGATGGTCATTGCTTTTGCAAACACCTTCACGACCAGAATAGAAAATCAAATATTGAGACAGATTTGCACCCAACCGTTTTTTGGAAAAGGGATATTGACGATGTGTTTTCACTATGGAACACAAGTCTAGACAAAATAGGTAGCTTTGCTTAGTCGTATTGAAAGTTATGGGGCCTACAGCTTCAGAGCTTCGCTTTAACTAAAAGGTCCTTAAGAGATTTTCCCTTGTGATAAGATATGAGGGGAGGCTCCTTAAAAATAGACTATGGTAACGCCATTTTTTATGGCCTCCCACGTGGATCCCAGCGACAGAGATCATGAAGCTACAAAGACTACAAAACACAGCTGCCCGGATTACCTCGAGAACCAAGAAATGCTAACACATAACACCAGTCCTGAGACAGCTTCATTGGCTTCCAGTAGAAGAATGGATTGTATTCAAGATCCTGTCAATAACATACAAAGCGTTACATGGCATGGCCCCAGATTACATAAAGGATCGTTTTCACAATTGATTACAAACCTACACGAGCTCAACGGTCTGCCTCTGCAAACAGCCTGTAATTCCAAAAACAAGACTTTCTACCTATGGCGACAGAGCTTTCAGTGCCGTTGCACCAAAGCTGTGGAAAAGTTTACCACTCGAACTTAAAAATACTAATTCATATGATAATTTTCGACTTTCATATTTCGTAAAGCCTATGGACTATAATCCGTACTTAACATTTTCATCTATTTAAGCTAGGCATTTTCAATTTTCATTTCGAATTATTTTATTTCACTAAATATCTTTTCATTCTTGAAAATCAACTTGTTAACGCATTGAGATTTAAATAATGCGTACAAAGAACGTTGTATTATTATTACTATTATTATTATTATTATTATTATTATTATTATTATTATTACCATTATTATTAAAGAAATATCTCAGCCGTTGCTGGTTTTGCATAAGGTGCCATTTTCTCATTAGTATTCTCTTCAGGCTAGGTAAAGCCTGGTGGTATTGTGTAACAAAAGCTACAATAAGCGCCAAAAGTGTTGAGACACGTTTTCCAGTTAAGGAATCTTGAACACCCCCCACCCCCTAAATCTTTTCATCTAACTCCCTTCCCCCTTAACAATGTTGTTTTCTTATTGCAAACACTTCCTTTTTCTCTTACCAACACTGAAGGGGGGAGACGGGGGGAGAGGGGGTAGTACAAGTGGAAAATGTAACGTTCAAGTGATTTTTGCCTAATTGCAGTCGTCCCAGTTCAGTGTCTCAACTACTTTTGTCGCTTATTGTAGAACTTTTTAAGTGCGAATTTGTTTCTCTGATTTAGGGGTGTTTTCCTGTTGGCACTTTCTTAAAATTGCAGCAGGGTAGCCTCTTTCTAACAGGCGGTTTTGAAAATTTCTATTCCTTTCAAATGTGATCTGTGCGAGGAATTAGTCCTTAGAAGTCTGAGCGCTACTCCTTTAATGAGGCCTCTCTTCATGCCTTGGTGGGTGCCACGAGTAGTCTGAGTACTGAAATGTTTCTGTTGGTTTATAATGCGTTTGCACGTCAAGGTGATTCCTTGTCGAATCCATGAGGAGCTTAGGCCGACTCAGGAATTCTCGGCTGGATGTCTCCTGACGGTGTAGATATCCATCAACAAAGGCTAAAAACATAACACAAAAGGTGTTTCGTATTCAGAAAAGTGTTAAAGCATTCAGGATCGATCAGATTGTACTATGAACTTACGTTAAGCAGAAAAAAGTAGTTATTGAATGACCATATTTAGGGGCGAGATGATTTTTGTGGGGAACACAAATCTATTTCAGTTCGTTTGCGCACATCGACAGTGGCGGTTAGTGCTGGGACACGGAACCATTTTTCGTTCTATAGGATTTATGGATTAACTCTCCCACCCGGGGAAAAATGGTACAGGTCGCCAACGTCTCTCGCCGACCAGCACTACTTCTACGCTCCTCACCGCTGGTGAGCGAGAAGACCTCTGGCATCCAGCGTAAAATGTTTGTCAATTTGTCGAAGGAAAGTTTTTTCAGCTCTTTCGAAGAGAGATTTGTCGCCTTCAAGTCGGTAATTTTTTGCGGGAAAATGGTGATCACGTTCCGAAATTCGACGGGTCTAATCTGCAGATCGCAGGTCGCAGGTCACATGTTGCAGTCATTGTTTCACCAATACAGAAAGTATCCTAAACATTCTTAAAAGCTAACCTTAGGCCTAAAAACTTTTGTTTAGGCCTAATTAGGCCTAAGGTTAGCTTTTAAGAATGTTTAGGATACTTTCTGTATTGGTGAAACAATGACCTGTGCAACCTGTGACCTGCGGACCTGCAACCTGCAGATTAGACTCGCCGTCCGAAATTCTGGTAAAAACGTGGACGAAGCTTACGGAATAACTTTGGTTGACCTCTGTGGGGGGATTAATTGAGCAGTCGTCGTCTGAATGTCATGGATTTCGGTATTCAGATGTTTTCAAACGAGTTATGGAGGCAGTAAACAATGTTGACGTCGGGGAATTCGGTGCTGGAAGCCTTCCTGGTATACAGGCTCACGCTCAAACGTTGAGGTAAAATAATTGCTGTTAGGTTCAATTTCATGATATCAGGATATCATGAAAGCAGGAAATTGATAAGTCTGTGATTAATATTGAATGTGCCTCCCTGTGACATGCTGAGAAATCAATTAGCCCGGAATGAAATTTTACACAGCTACAATTAGGCATTCTAAATTTCCCAGTTCCTCAGTTGTCGAGTTCCATAAGTATAAAACTTAAGAATGGTTTGCTTTAAAATCAGAAAAGAACCAATTCACCGTTGCTGTTGAGAAAAGTGTATGCCAGGCAAAACAAGTTGCATCTCGGTAGCCTGAAAGTTAACTGACAAAATAATTTGCCTGTGTTTAAATTAACAAATACACCAATACATCACTAACGTTTCATGTTTAACCGAAGAATTAGGCCGGGAAGCAGATGTTCGAAGGTGTAATGGCTGTTGAGTTTTATTCCTCAGTTATCGAGTTCCATAAGTATAAAACTTAAAAATGGATTGCTTTAAAATCAGAAAAGAACCAATTCACCGTTGCTGTTGAGAAAGGTGTATGCCAGTCAAAACTAGTTGCATCTCGGCAGCCTGACTAAAAGTTAAGAAATAATTTGCCTGTGTTTATATTAACAAATACACCAATACATCACTAACGTTTCATGTTTAACCGGAAAATTAGGGAAGCAGATATTCGAAGGTGTAATAGCTGTAGAGTTTTATTCCTCAGTTATCGAGTTCCATAAGTATAAAACTTAAAAATGGTTTGCTTTAAAATCAGAAAAGAACCAATTCACCGTTGCTGTTGAGAAAAGTGTATGCCAGGCAAAACAAGTTGCATCTCGGTAGCCTGAAAGTTAACTGACAAAATAATTTGCCTGTGTTTAAATTAACAAATACACCAATACATCACTAACGTTTCATGTTTAACCGAAGAATTAGGCCGGGAAGCAGATGTTCGAAGGTGTAATAGCTGTTGAGTTTTATTCCTCAGTTATCGAGTTCCATAAGTATAAAACTTAAAAATGGATTGCTTTAAAATCAGAAAAGAACCAATTCACCGTTGCTGTTGAGAAAGGTGTATGCCAGTCAAAACTAGTTGCATCTCGGCAGCCTGACTAAAAGTTAAGAAATAATTTGCCTGTGTTTATATTAACAAATACACCAATACATCACTAACGTTTCATGTTTAACCGGAAAATTAGGGAAGCAGATATTCGAAGGTGTAATAGCTGTAGAGTTTTATTCCTCAGTTATCGAGTTCCATAAGTATAAAACTTAAAAATGGTTTGCTTTAAAATCAGAAAAGAACCAATTCACCGTTGCTGTTGAGAAAAGTGTATGCCAGGCAAAACAAGATGCATCTCGGTAGCCTGACAGTTAAGAAATAATTTGTCTGTGTTAAAATTAACAAATACACCAATACATCACTAACGTTTCATGTTTAACCGAAGAATTTGGGAAGCAGATGTTCGAAGGTGTAATGGCTGTTGAGTTTTATTCCTCAGTTATAGAGTTCCATAAGTATAAAACTTAAAAATGGTTTGCTTTAAAATCAGAAAAGAACCAATTCACCGTTGCTGTTGAGAAAGGTGTATGCCAGGCAAAACTAGTTGCATCTCGGCAGCCTGAAAGTTAAGAAATAATTTGCCTGTGTTTATATTAACAAATACACCAATACATCACTAACGTTTCATGTTTAACCGGAGAATTAGGGAAGCAGATGTTCGAAGGTGTAATAGCTGTGGAGTTTTATTCCTCAGTTATCGAGTTCCATAAGTATAAAACTTCAAAATGGTTTGCTTTAAAATCAGAAAAGAACCAATTTACCGTTACTGTTGAGAAAAGTGTATGCCAGGCAAAACAAGTTGCATGTCGGTAGCCTGAAAGTTAACCGACAAAATAATTTGCCTGTGTTTAAACAGTTAACAAATATACCAATACATCACTAACGTTTCATGTTAACCGGAGAATTAGGGAAGCAGATGTTCGAAGGTGTAATAGCTGTAGAGTTTTATTCCCCAGTTATCGAGTTCCATAAGTATAAAACTTAAAAATGGATTGCTTTAAAATCAGAAAAGAACCAATTCACCGTTGCTGTTGAGAGAAGCGTGTGCGTGTGCAAAGCAAGTTGCATCTCGGTAGCCTGAAAATTAAGATATAATTTGCCTGTGTTTAAATTAATTTGAAATAAAGAGAATAAAGAAATAATTTTCCATTTTTTAATTGCATGATGCTGGCCGTTGTAAACCGTGTTTTAGAAAATATTTCAGATTGATTTATTGTGCCTGTGGACTATTTTGACACGTCACTCAAAATTAATTTAAAGTAATTTGAGATATTTGTCGTCATTAAAACTTTACGACGAAGTCGACCCAACAAATGTGTCGAGATTAACACCTCTCTCTCCCTTTGTCTTTCGCTCTGCCTTTTTAGTGTGAGTCTTGTTACAACTCCCACTGAGATTTTGGTAATTTCTTTTTACCTAAACAGCGGGGACCCACATTCCTGACCCAAGTTAAGCTCCTCATGAGTTGAACCCCATATGTACACCGTGGGAAATGGCTTATGGAATCTTCAGAAACCTTGACTGACTGCTTATACTTATCTTGATGCAAGTTTTAGAAATATGATCAGTAAAATTTAGCTTTATATCATTTATCAGTCCAAAAAGGACAAAAGGCGTGTAAGCAGGAAACGAAAAAACATAATCCTTATCAGCCGACATCACGGCCTCCTGATGAGAATGACAATACTTCTCTCTCTCTCTCTCTCTCTCTCTCTCCATTCTCCCTTCGGCTTGCTTGTACTAGTTCCTAGATCCCATCGTTTCTCTCAGCCGGCAAGGCCTTCGCACGAAAAAACAATAAATTAACGATTATCGTTAGCTAATGGGCCATTTTCGAAATATCAAATATTCAGCTTGATAGCGAAGACAAAAGCAATAGAAACAGGTCTTTGGAATGAATGTGAAAAAGTTTTACATATCACCCACTTTTCTTTGTCTTTGTTCCCTAAACCTCTCTTTCAAGATAAATTTTAATATATCGAAGAAGGCCTATTGTCACTTGCTTTGAAATTACAATAATCGTTAATTTAGGACAGTGTGTCCCAGGACTTGTGGTAGCAAAGAAAACAAGGAAATAAAACATCATATCCATGCATTGGATTGAACAGGGGGTTTCTACTCTATAGAACAGCTTCTTTCTCACGGCAAAACTTACTTTCTCACGGCAAAGTACGTTTTGCCGCAGAAAAGTAAGTTTTGCCGTGAGAAAGTAAGTTTTGCCGTGGAAAAGAAAGTTTTGCCGTGGAAAAGAAAGTTTTGCCGTGAGAAAGCAAGTTTTGCCGTGGAAAAGAAAGTTTTGCCGTGGAAAAGTAAGTTTTGCCGTGGCAGCTTTGGGCCACAGGAAACCAACCTTTTGCAGTGTTTAATGTTGTTTGTTGCCGAGTGTTTGTGTCCCTGAGCAGCTAGCAGTGTGGTGGTCAACCGGTTAGGTGACGGGTTAATCAGCATTCCCAGGTTCGAGCCGGTCGTATGTCCATACACTTGGGTTATCCTTTGAAAAATATATGACCATTTTCCATAATCCATATCAAGCTTTCAGTCTTCTAAATTAACGATAATAGTAAATTCAGAGCAAATTACGAATTAATGATAATCGTTGATTCAAGGTAGAGAATGGGCTGGAGAAAACGAAGGGCCAACTGGTTTTCGCTCTCAGCCTTTGACACCTAAGAAGTCCGGGCGGCTCTGGGCTCTAGAATGCATGGACGAAAGAGATGGGGTCGACTGCATGACTAACAAGGAACTGCTAGTGGTCTCCAAATGCCTCAGATCAAACGCAAGAAACATGACGCGTGTGAACACAGAGGGCTCAAACTCGGGGTGACTGAATATATTAGAATGTCAAGGGATCGAATCCAGTTTTATGAAAAAAAAAAAAAAAAAAAAAAAAGCAAAAAAACACAACAACATTGAGTCAGAGAACAATTTTGCGAAAATAAGCAAATGAGAACATTGCTTGACGACCATCGTGGAACTGCATGTATTGCGGAGAAGGTTTTTACGAACTTAAACATTATAATGTGGTTTTAAAATGTGGAACCAAGCGAGTCTTCAGTGTCTCTAGGAGTAAGCGTATATGGCCACAAAAACTCCAATTTCAGTCGTAAATTCTCTTAATTTCGAAAACCAAACTAAGGCGTCCCCTTTCGTAGCTTCCCTATATTCCTTATTTTTTTTACTGATTTCCACCCTGAAGTGAAGAAAAGATGCCGAACATTCGGAAAAAAAAAACAGTACAGGAGAATAACGACAAAACTTGAAACAAAAAAAATTGGAAAAAAAAAAGACACCCATGCACGGCGAAGAGTACTACGAAACCAAAACACCGTCGCCCGAAAACGGAGCAATGTTTCAACGACGTGTGTCAAGTCTGTGAAATGAGTTTACTGGTGGAATGTCTTGACAAAATCTTGGGTGAGTTTGTTCAGACCATCGCTGAAAAAGAAATCGTTTGGTGTTGTATGCCTCACTGAACGACTGACAAATGTGGCTGGAATCCATAAAAAAAAAAATCGAAAATACTTCACAATCTGTTGCAACGTTGTGTGTAAGGTAAAGTAAAAAACTGTTACGATAATCTCGAATTTCTATCCAAACGCTTTGAATGAGATCAAAACGACAAAGTTGGCAGCGAGTTTGAGATTGTTTACGTGAGAGCTCGAAAATAGAGTGAGGTTGAATTCAACCACAATAGGTTGGTGGTGATTGACACAAAGTTAATTCTAGCTAGCCAATCTCGATTTTTACGATTGGAATCTGAGAGTAAAAAAATCGAAAAGACAATAGCGTCCTCCCCTTCTTCCACGCGCGCCCTCCTCGTTCTCTCTTTCCCTTCTCCTTCCTCCTCCCCTTCGAATGCCTGCCACGTAGGGTAGTGCTCACCTTTCCCGTGTTTCTTCTTGATCTCCAGTGCGGCGAGATCTAGAAGGCGAGGTTCGTAGTTGTTCACCTTAATTAATATTTTATTCCACTAAATAAGGTGAATTTCTTTTGTATGGCTTCAGAAACAACTTCGCTCCTACGTCACCAAGGGACAAGGAGGAGTCTCGATGTCAATCATTCTCGTAACTTGAGCCGTTCAAAAAAGGAATGACGCTAGTGGTAAGAACTTTGTCACAACAATATCCGTAAAAATCAATTTTGCAGTTTAAAGTGTGTAATATAACATTCAACTTTTTTAGCTGATGCAACTGGATATCATGGACCTTTGTTGTTCTTATTCCAGTTCCGGATTCCTGCTTTTCCAGACGCCCTTTTCAAAAGTACTCTTAATCTGTTTTTTTTTTTTTGATAGCTAAATTTTCGGTGGCTTCTATCCACTTATCCTTTGTTATCTAAAGCCCTGGCCAAACTATCGAACAAAGTTGGATCCCACATGCAACATTGTTGGATGTAAATGTTGACGTAGCGGCAAAACACTATCCAACATTGCTTGACGAATTCAAGTTTAAGTTGGCGCAAAATTTGAAAATGCGGCGAAGCGTTCATGCTACGGAAGTTGTTTTAGGACGGAAAGGACGTATTCAAACAAGGAAAAACCAAAGAATGATTAAGAGAACGTGTAGAAAAGGATATATTCTTTGCAAGATACATTCGCGCTTAGGGGATGATGATTATGAGCTCGGATCAATTTGCAGGAATTTTAAACGCTATTGAACCAGACATCTCCAAACAGCGATAATGATTAGGTAGGCTAAAAGTGTCCCACAAACATGGCCTTGCTTCCTATTCGCTGATCAAGGTCTCTGGCTGTTCATCAACAACCACGATGTCCCCTTGCTCCTTGTCCGCCATCTCTGTTACAAATGATGCAAGAAGCCTTGGTTTGAAAATAAGATAGCGATTCGTGATTGGCTAGCAATACGAACGTGACTCGATTCAGGACACAACTTTGTTGGAAGAGCGGCAAAACACTCCAACATTGCTGTGTCAAACAGAATTGCTGGTTGTAATGTTTGATCAAAAGCAAACTCTATCCAACATTTGATCGAGCAAAAAATGTTGGACGAACATCTTCCAACATGGGCGGCCAAACTGTCGAACAATGTTGGATCGAGCAAAGTTGGAGCCTTCAATCCAACTTTGTTCGATAGTTTGGCCAGGGCTTAAGCATGAGACTAACACAATTATTATAATCGCAACAACATAATTGCATTCCATTTGGATTCACGACCAAGCCGATTTTGTGGCGGAAGGAGGAGTATTTAGAAATATTCGCTTCAGAAAATGTACACTTGATGAACTTGGTGCAATTCAGCAAATGGCCTCCCAGACAAAGTACACAATATCGCGTTGCACATTAAGTTCTTTATATTTTTTTTCCAATCTCAGAATATACCCCGGACCCCTATGCAGTCTTCCACCTCCTGTGAACCAAACAAATATTTACCGGCTTTGGTCACGAGTTGGCAGTATAAAACAATTACTGTCAAACTCCAGCTAGCAAAAAAGGATTTTAATTTTAGAAGATACAATTGAGATTTAGAAATTAGAATGATATCTACAAACAGCATATCCTTAATTTATATAGTTCAGTTAGCGATATAAATCAACGAAAAATTTCCAATGGTTCTGATGGTTGTTATTGCTTATTTTGTTCAGGATTTGGAACAGGGAACGAAATACGCTTAAGTAATGCTAGTTAAAGCGAGTTTCAATCGAGTATCATAAAACCGAAACCAAAGTAATTACTTTGGCCAATCAAAAAGGACGGAGGCAATCCAGTAAACCAATCAAAGCTAGAAGTAATTACACGTAGCCGACGGAAAGCGAGGGAAAATGTCAACGCGCAAGCCACGATTGGTTTCACTTCTGATTGGTTGAAAAAATGGCGCGAGAACTTTCAACCAATCACTGAGTGAGGAAAATGCAAAACCAAATCAATTCGCTAATTACGTTCGACACTCAATTTAAAACCGCTCTAATAGTTATTCCTAATGTAGCCCGCGGAGCAGGGTTTCTGTTGGCAGCGAACACTTGATAAATAAAGAAAAAACACTTTATAAAGAAAAGACCGCCACTTTGAAAGAAGAGCAAGGTTATGGCGAGACTCCTCCCAGCTCTCTTTATCACCCAAAATGACGCACGCTACTTTCGATTCCTTGCAAAAAATACGCCACCCCGCAGGCTAATAAAGATGCAGATTAAAGCCCTCTTTACCGTTGGGATCCCAAAAGAGTGAGCACTTAGACGAAATTCTTCAATACTCTTTCATGAAAACAGACGCTCAAGATGGATTGGATAGTGTGACTGCACAGGAAAGTGTGTGAACGCATGAGGCTTCCATTTCGGTACCTTGCTGTACTGCGGTATAGCCCAAGTAATACAGGCTGATTTAGCAAAAGAACGGGAACATCAGTTGACGACGGCGCGTGCAGAAAAATGTCCATATTAGGTCATGCAGACTAGAGTCGAATCCAGACTATTCCGCTGGACGCTCTCCCGTCGTTCCGTTCTGTTGCTAAATCAGCCTAGTAAATGCTTAGCAACTGCCCTTTCTTTATCTTGCGACATCACAACTGAACCAGCAAACTCAACAAATACATTGTATAGGGATTAAAACTACGCATACTTTGTCTATGTCGGGGTGCCAGAGAGAAAACGTTTAAATAGCTATTATACACCAACTAAAACAAGTGAAATTAATTAACTCCACTGGCCCTTTGTCATTTGGTCACATTCAAAAACGAGCCGAAAACTGAAAATCGAATTGGGATCCACTAATATATACAAGAAAGGGGACCCTGTCAATCTAAAACTAGGGCCCGCTTGCAAACGGACTCAACAGGGATGCTAGTCATGGGTTTTTTAACATCCCTCAAAGAAAAGAATTTGGCAGGGACTGGAGTGACACCTGTCCCACAAATGTAGTTTGTCTTACGACTGAGCTAGTGAGAGGAACGGACCTTTCCTTGAGATGGTTGCATTGCAAAGAGGTTTGTAATGTCATCTCAGAGATGGATCCATCGCTTTCACTAGGTTGGCTGTGGGATGTACGACTTCCGATTTTGTCAAGTTTCATGACGGATTAAAATTGCAATATCAACGTAAAAAAAAAACGGTGAAATATGTTTATCACAGATACGGAGATTTAACTCCGCAAAAGAAAAAATCGTTGAGGTTTGGAGCGCTATCATTGGGCATTTTTAAAAGCGTAATACGGAGCTACGGAGCAGAGATGGCGTTGTGGTGAGAGCACTCGCCTGCCACAAATGTGGCCAGGGTTCGATTCCCATACTCGGCGTCATATGTGGGTTGAGTTTGTTGGTTCTCTACTCTGCACCGGGAGGTTTTTCTCCGGGTACTACGGTTTTCCCCTCTCCACAAAAACCAATATTTGAGTTTGAGTTAATTTCGTTACTGTCCCCGTTTAGTGCTCTAGTGCGTTGCATTGCACTTGAAACAATAATGCATATACAAAGCTTGGGTGCTCCTTACAATTACAGACTCGATTTAGTTCGGTAGTCATTCAAACATGGCAATTTAAGCAACCTCTGGACCAAAGTCTTCACACAGAGGATCATGCATGGATATGTCATTGTAGTACGCAGCTCGCAGGCGGTACCGGTGATGGTACTTTTTCCAATATACTGATACTCCAACGACAACAAAGATGACAAAAAGGACAGCTGCACAAATGCCTATGATAGCGCCGGTGGATAGATCCTTCGATGAATCTCCTGTGAGCAAAAGAAAGATGATTTTCAGGAACATGTCAAAAATTTAGGCTTCGTGATATGCCACTTGCATTCTGGTGTAATTTACTACCGAGATCAGAATGCTTTGAAAGGCAACTTCTACCAGGTAAATTTCACCTGTTCTTTCTTTGTCTCCCGCAGAAAAACCTGAACAAGAAAGAATTGAAAGAGCAATTCCAGTCTTAAGCTTCACTTGCTTTGGCCCGGAAAATTGTACTTTGGCAAACTGAAACATAGTATTTCTTCTAGAATAATTATTACTACAGCCATAAAAAATATACATATATATTAAAAACTGTTGCAGATGTCCTATTGAAATCCCTACACTGTATATCACCTCAACAAAGCGTCTGCTTCAATAATGCTCTTGGTCCACGACTCAAAATAATGATAGTAAAGAGGTTCCACATCGAGTTGACATCACAAACCACGTTGGATTGCTGTTTTACTTCAATGCAAAGTAGTTTGTGTTGTCAACCTGGTACGGAAACCATTCCGCCCTATCTATAAGCGCGCGTTGGATATGAGATGGTAAAAAGACAACGAAGCGCATAACGCCGAGTTGGCTATAACCCGTCTCATATCCAACAAGTGTGAATGGAATAATAATATTAGGATTAAATTTTCATTAAATTCTGAATGCTTGGACACGTAGACCAACCGATGACCGACGAGACAACCGATAACTGTATGACCAGATTAGGTCGCACGGTATATGAGCTGAAAACCGAGGTTGAGTGAACCAAACAGAAAGCTAGAAACGTAATATACGAGTTTGAAAAGGGTTGCCGCAATGAAAGAGACTTTAGGTGAGAGACACTCCAATTTAATAAGGAGCTTCAAGGAAAAGGCGAAAAGTGAAATACAAACAATCTGACAATCTTGGAGATCACTTGAATAGTTCTGTGCCACCAGAATTTACAGTATACTCCACGCCCCAGTTGTTCAGAAGGTGGACAACACCGGATAAATCACTATCCATTGGATAGCGCAATTACTGGTTTTGCTAGACTAGTGTTCATCCACTGGATAGTAATTTATCCGGTGATAGCGCTATTCATCGTTTGAACAACTGGGGCCAGGAGTGGCTGTGGCTGTGGCTGTGCACATGCACTGTAAAAGGACGAAAAGAGGGTTCCTCCCAAAAGTGCCTGGTGCCTGAGAAGGGTGTTAGTGAGGAAGTTCCTGTGGTACTCGGGGAGGGGGGGGGGGGGGGAAGGGGGGGACTCGATATATCCCTGGGTGGGGAGGTGCGGCACGGCCCCTCATGCCCTGACCCTGTTTAAGACAAATATCGCTGATTTTCCTACTCTGTTTAAAACAGAATTCCGATTTTTGATACCCTGTTTAAGACATTGAACCCAGTTTAAGACAAAAATTGATAAATCGATACCCTGATTAAGAAGAAAAATGATAAATTCGATACCCTGTTCAAGACAAAAATCCCGCAAAACATACCCTGGCTGGCCGCACGTCCCCATTAAGCCCTTATAAGGGAGTACCCCGCCCCCCCCCCCCCCCCCCCCCCACCCCCGGGCTGTGGTACGACATTCACCACATGACCCTTGTCCTTCCGTCTTCTAAGCACTGACTTTGCAGGCCACATGATGAGGGATCAAAAAAGGTTTCAATATTTGATCAGTTATGAAAAATACTTCTTTTCCACATGCTCATTTCACTCAAAATGTTGAAGACCCATGCACAACATTTGATATTTAACTGATTCCCCCCGACCTTCCTCCACCATCCAGATCCAGTTGAATGTAAAAATGACTATTTCGTACCTCTATGCCCTTTGCGGTCTTGCTTATTGTAAGGAAGGTTTCCTCCAGGGGGAGGATCTGGAGCTGAAAAGATATAAGTAGGATAAATACAAAAAAAAAGTGTTCATAAGCTAATGGCAACTACAATATGTGCAGGAAAATAATTTGGTGTGAAGTATCGCTGAGGATAAAAAAATATACAAACAACAGCCCTAAAACCAACCAACTTTTTTTGCACTAAATGTTTAGCAAATGAATTGTAAACAACAGAGAATGTGTGACAGACTTGTGCGAGCGGGCAACATCAGCAGCTAAACTAGTCAAAACGGTTCTCTACTATACAATAATCAAGTGTACAAATAACTAACTGTACAATATCATGGAATATTTGTACTCGTTTGGTGCGTTCTTTGTACAATAACTAATACAGTTGGATAATAATTATAATTATTCTTCTCTTATCTTAATGCCAACTAACAAGTAACAAAATTTGTTGTTTCTTATTTTAGTGCAAATATTTTTGTGGTTTGGAATTAGCTTGCACCAATGTGGCTATATATAAT
Organism: Montipora foliosa; assembly: GCF_036669935.1. Taxonomy (NCBI): domain Eukaryota; kingdom Metazoa; phylum Cnidaria; class Anthozoa; order Scleractinia; family Acroporidae; genus Montipora; species Montipora foliosa. Next base: position 48,787,506 of record NC_090874.1, on the reverse strand, counting down.
TATGTTGAAGCTATTACAATGTTCCACCATACACCAGCTTCAAAGCACCTAAATAGATATTTCCACTATGGGCTTCAAAGTGGCTAAAACAATATTAATTTTGGTTTCTGTCCACTGTCACATTTCTTTCAGTTTTTGCTCAAGATCTGCAATTATTACTCCCTGCGTTGGTTAACATCTGTCTCACCAGTACAGCTGTACAGGGCACTGTCATTGACAAATTAACCAAGAGATTCAAGAAAGTTACCTATTGATGGTTCTGCATGCAGTCCTTTCGTAGCTAACAGGTAAAAATGAGCTAAAGCAAAAAAAACTTAAAGTTTTCTGGTTCTAAGACAGTTAAATCTAAAAGTGTCACTCTTTAGGAAAGAGAAGGTTACATTAATAAACAGGATCAGTAGTCTAGAGTGACTAGAGCAGGCTGCTCAAGCACAGGAGGTACTCTTAGCATTCTCCAGAGAAGTGACTGCTTTAATGATGCAATCCAGCTCTGTGCAGGTGACTCAACTAATGAAGGTGCTCTTGGAAATCTACGTTCTTGTAAATCAGAATGGGTTATTTACTCCAGCTATTTACAGTAAGGGCGCGTTCGATTGACCGTATTCCGGAATAGGAATACATGGAATAGAAGTTAGAAATCCTTCGTTTTTACGGAGATTCACATTAAAATTATCAAACACTTGCTAAAATGCTATTTTAAACATACCTTTATTATCCTTGTTGCTTCAAAAGCGCCAGACATACCGTTTTAAATCATCACTCCGCGTATTCTTATTTCGGAATAGGGTCAATCGAACGCGCCCTAAGTGTAACACAACACAAACCTGAAGTGATAGGCTTGATGTGTGGTGAAAGACCTTAAAATTACAAGGAAAAAAGTCAAGAAAAGTAACCGGCTGTAAGGGCTAGTTTACATCATGATGACTGTACATGACTGTATGCATGATTCAAGCTTGAAGAAGAAGGTTCGTACTTGTCCATCCTTTAATAAAAGGATCAGTAGGGTAACTAGAGCCGGCAGCTCAGACACAGAAGGTCCTCTTCGCAATTGTTAGTGGTGTGTACTTCAGTCACACAATCCAGCTTAATGGCTACTGGTACTTAAGTTGGATCACTAGCGTGACTAAAGCACGCTGCTCAAGCATAGAAGATAGTCTTAGCAGTCTCCAGAGATGTGTGATTTAGTCATGCAATCCAGCTTAACAGGTACTCTTGGGAAGCTGTTAATCTGGATGACTTGAATGACTAGAGAAGGTCCTCTTGGAAATCTCTGTTCAACATATTTGCAGATGCATTAGCTTGTTGCTTTCCTTTTTACTTGCTTTGTATGCATAACAAAAACCTTTTTTTTATTCCTGTAAGTACAAAGCAGTGCTCTATGGTGATATAATGAACTTGCTTGGACCAATGACAATGAGTCGTTAACTCTGGCTATTTATAAACATTTTAAATTTTATAATGTGTAACAAAACACAAACCTGTAGTGTTAGTCCTGACGTCTGGTGAAGGACCTAAAAATCACAAGGAAATCAGTTAACAAAAGTAACCTGCGTTAAGAGCTGGTTTACTGGTACATGTATGATACAAGCTTAAAGCAGATGCATCGTACTTCGTGATATGGTGAACTTGCTTCGACCAATCAGAAAGAGTCGTTTACTCTTGACTGGCTATTTTATAAACATTTACAATAAGTTTAACACAACACAAACCTGAAGTCACAGTCTTGAAGTCTGACGTTGGACCTTAAAATTACAAGGAAACCAGTCAAGAAAAAGAACCTGCATTAATTAATTAAGGGCTGGTTTACATGAACATGTGTGATGCAAGCTTGAAGCAGACGCATTGTACTTGTCCATGGACTCAAGAAAGCCCTTCAGAGTAAAAGTCAGTCCAGCTGGGTTTGCCATTACAAGTCACCAAAATCCAGCTAAAGAGCCAAAGGTAGCAGTTAAAAGGGTGACAGTTTTTTTAGTGGACTTACAGTAGACACATTTAATCCTGTCAGCATGCCCCCCACGACAATTAAGAATAGGTGTGCACCACCAAGGTTCTCAAACCTCGACCCTATTTAAGGGTAGAGAATTAAGATTTGACACCCCTTTAAGGTCCAAAACCAAAAAAAAGACATCCTATTTAAGGGAAAAAAGAGAACTCATAAATGTAACTGATAGGTCGTTTTACTTATACTATAGAAATTTAGGTGACAGCAAGAGGCACATAAAAGGAGAAGCACTGCGTGACGACCCAGGGTGACAAACCAAATAACGGCTGCCCCATGATGGCCGTGTGGGAGTGAGCAGCGCATGTATGGCAATACAAGCTATAAATGTCCCTTTACAATCGCTTTGTTAAACTTCAAAACGTGTATTCAGGTGTGTAGTACAGTTTTTGTGTGTTGGGGCAGATACTGCAATTTAATGCCAGCCCCAAAGAGGTATCCACTGATGATTAAAGTTGTCTGGTGTAAAAGAGAGTTAAATCTAAAAGTGTCACTCTTTAAGAAGGAAAGGGTTACTTTAATAAAAGGATCAGTAGAGTAACTAGAGCAGGCAGCTTAGACACAGAAGGTCCTCTTGGCAATCGTTAGTGGTGTGTACTTCAGTCACACAATCCAGCTTAATGGCTGCTGGTACTTAAGTTGGATCACTAGCGTGACTAAAGCACGCTGCTCAAGCATAGAAGATAGCTTAGCAGTCTCCAGAGATGTGTGCTTTAGTCATGCAATCCAGCTTAACAGGTACTCTTGGGAAGCTGTTAATCTGGATGACTTGAATGACTAGAGAAGGTCCTCTTGGAAATCTCTGTTCAACATATTTGCAGATGCATTAGCTTGTTGCTTGCCCTTTTACTTGCTTTGTATGCATAACAAAAACCTTTTTTTAGTCCTGTAAGTACAAAGCAGTGCTCTATGGTGATATAATGAACTTGCTTGGACCAATGACAATGAGTCGTTAACTCTGGCTATTTATAAACATTTTAAATTTTATAATGTGTAACAAAACACAAACCTGTAGTGTTAGTCCTGACGTCTGGTGAAGGACCTAAAAATCACAAGGAAATCAGTTAACAAAAGTAACCTGCGTTAAGAGCTGGTTTACTGGTACATGTATGATACAAGCTTAAAGCAGATGCATCGTACTTCGTGATATGGTGAACTTGCTTCGACCAATCAGAAAGAGTCGTTTACTCTTGACTGGCTATTTTATAAACATTTACAATAAGTTTAACACAACACAAACCTGAAGTCACAGTCTTGAAGTCTGACGTTGGACCTTAAAATTACAAGGAAACCAGTCAAGAAAAAGAACCTGCATTAATTAATTAAGGGCTGGTTTACATGAACATGTGTGATGCAAGCTTGAAGCAGACGCATTGTACTTGTCCATGGACTCAAGAAAGCCCTTCAGAGTAAAAGTCAGTCCAGCTGGGTTTGCCATTACAAGTCACCAAAATCCAGCTAAAGAGCCAAAGGTAGCAGTTAAAAGGGTGACAGTTTTTTTAGTGGACTTACAGTAGACACATTTAATCCTGTCAGCATGCCCCCCACGACAATTAAGAATAGGTGTGCACCACCAAGGTTCTCAAACCTCGACCCTATTTAAGGGTAGAGAATTAAGATTTGACACCCCTTTAAGGTCCAAAACCAAAAAAAAGACACCCTATTTAAGGGAAAAAAGAGAACTCATAAATGTAACTGATAGGTCGTTTTACTTATACTATAGAAATTTAGGTGACAGCAAGAGGCACATAAAAGGAGAAGCACTGCGTGACGACCCAGGGTGACAAACCAAATAACGGCTGCCCCATGATGGCCGTGTGGGAGTGAGCAGCGCATGTATGGCAATACAAGCTATAAATGTCCCTTTACAATCGCTTTGTTAAACTTCAAAACGTGTATTCAGGTGTGTAGTACAGTTTTTGTGTGTTGGGGCAGATACTGCAATTTAATGCCAGCCCCAAAGAGGTATCCACTGATGATTAAAGTTGTCTGGTGTAAAAGAGAGTTAAATCTAAAAGTGTCACTCTTTAAGAAGGAAAGGGTTACTTTAATAAAAGGATCAGTAGAGTAACTAGAGCAGGCAGCTTAGACACAGAAGGTCCTCTTGGCAATCGTTAGTGGTGTGTACTTCAGTCACACAATCCAGCTTAATGGCTGCTGGTACTTAAGTTGGATCACTAGCGTGACTAAAGCACGCTGCTCAAGCATAGAAGATAGCTTAGCAGTCTCCAGAGATGTGTGCTTTAGTCATGCAATCCAGCTTAACAGGTACTCTTGGGAAGCTGTTAATCTGGATGACTTGAATGACTAGAGAACGTCCTCTTGGAAATCTCTGTTCAACATATTTGCAGATGCATTAGCTTGTTGCTTGCCCTTTTACTTGCTTTGTATGCATAACAAAAACCTTTTTTTTATTCCTGTAAGTACAAAGCAGTGCTCTATGGTGATATAATGAACTTGCTTGGACCAATGACAATGAGTCGTTAACTCTGGCTATTTATAAACATTTTAAATTTTATAATGTGTAACAAAACACAAACCTGTAGTGTTAGTCCTGACGTCTGGTGAAGGACCTAAAAATCACAAGGAAATCAGTTAACAAAAGTAACCTGCGTTAAGAGCTGGTTTACTGGTACATGTATGATACAAGCTTGAAGCAGATGCATCGTACTTCGTGATATGGTGAACTTGCTTCGACCAATCAGAAAGAGTTGTTTACTCTTGACTGGCTATTTTATAAACATTTACAATAAGTTTAACACAACACAAACCTGAAGTCACAGTCTTGAAGTCTGACGTTGGACCTTAAAATTACAAGGAAACCAGTCAAGAAAAGGAACCTGCATTAATTAATTAAGGGCTGGTTTACATGAACATGTGTGATGCAAGCTTGAAGCAGACGCATTGTACTTGTCCATGGACTCAAGAAAGCCCTTCAGAGTAAAAGTCAGTCCAGCTGGGTTTGCCATTACAAGTCACCAAAATCCAGCTAAAGAGCCAAAGGTAGCAGTTAAAAGGGTGACAGTTTTTTTAGTGGACTTACAGTAGACACATTTAATCCTGTCAGCATGCCCCCCACGACAATTAAGAATAGGTGTGCATCACCAAGGTTCTCAAACCTCGACCCTATTTAAGGGTAGAGAATTAAGATTTGACACCCCTTTAAGGCCCAAAACCAAAAAAAAGACACCCTATTTAAGGGAAAAAAGAGAACTCATAAATGTAACTGATAGGTCGTTTTACTTATACTATAGAAATTTAGGTGACAGCAAGAGGCACATAAAAGGAGAAGCACTGCGTGACGACCCAGGGTGACAAACCAAATAACGGCTGCCCCCTGATGGCCGTGTGGGAGTGAGCAGCGCATGTATGGCAATACAAGCTATAAATGTCCCTTTACAATCACTTTGTTAAACTTCAAAACGTGTATTCAGGTGTGTAGTACAGTTTTTGTGTGTTGGGGCGGATACTGCAATTTAATGCCAGCCCCAAAGAGGTATCCACTGATGAGTAAAGTTGTCTGGTGTAAGACAGAGTTAAATCTAAAAGTGTCACTCTTTAGGAAGGAAAGGGTTACTTTAATAAAAGGATCAGTAGAGTAACTAGAGCAGGCAGCTCAGACACAGAAGCTGGTCCTCTTGGCAATCGTAAGTGGTGTGTACTTCAGTCACACAATCCAGCTTCATGGCTGCTGGTACTTAAGTTGGATCACTAGCGTGACTAAAGCACGCTGCTCAAGCATAGAAGATACTCTTAGCAGTCTCCAGAGATGTGTGCTTTAGTCATGCAATCCAGCTTAACAGGTACTCTTGGGAAGCTGTTAATCTGGATGACTTGAATGACTAGAGAAGGTCCTTTTGGAAATCTCTGTTCAACATACCGTATTTATTCACCTATAAGGCGCACCATTTTTCACGAGAAACTATGCTTGTTCGATGAAAATCTGCTTAAAACTTGGGGTGCGTCTTATAACCGAGTATTTTCGCGCAACGAAATATAACTTTTCCAAATTTCCCTATTAATTAATGCTAAACTGAAATAAATATGTAAATAAATACCGGTAAATGAATAAACAAAAGACAAACAACGTTGATCATCGACTTTATCTGATTTGTTGGTTCTAAAATGAACCGGGTGGCTCTGAAAAGAACCGTTTGTGTGAAAGCTCGGCTGAGCTGTCTGTCTCGAACTCGTTGACAATCGGCTCTTCTTCATCTTCTGTTTCTTCTTCTTCGTCGTCGTCCCAAACCAAATCATCTTCATCGAATCTTCGTTTCCATCGAGAGCATTGTTGATGCCACAGGACTTGAACGATCTCGTTATCAAAAGCACGTGCTTGAAATGATTGACGTCAGAACCAAATTGCTAACCTCGCTCCCACGAAATGGGGTAAACATTCGAAAAAACTGTCATGGCCGGTATTAAATACTCCCATCGAGGCATGTTTGGCAGTCATCTTTAACTCGCCGGAGAACAAGACATGCTGTTGGTTTCTCCATTTACGGACCATCGATTCAGATAGGCCGTATTCCCGAGCAATTTCACGATTGTTGTCTACGGCTTCCGCTTCTGCTACGATCTTCAACTTGAAGTTTAGATCATAGGAATGACGACGAGTGCTTGGCATAATTACTGAAAGTTTACGGTACTCTGAATGAATGCTCGAAGATTAAGATAAGTTTTGCAACTGCTGAATGAAAGATCCGTCAGATGAGTATTGTTTACAAACGTAAAAACGGAGCAATTAGTATTCATAACTTAAAACGCTGTTTCCTGAGAAGATGCCTTGAGCGAATTAAAAAGTGTGACTTTTATGCTGTTGTCCATGTGTGACTTTTTTTGCTATTGTTTGTAATGTGTGACTTTTTTGCTTTTGTTTTGCAAATGGAAGCACCGTAATTAGTAACATTTGGAAGCAAATTGTTGTAAGTACAGCGACGTGGTCAACAAAATTTCCCGTAATTCTGGGTGCGCCTTATAACAGGGTATTTAGGTGAAATTTTCATTTTACTGACTAGTCACAATCATCTTCGAAAGTTTAGGGTGCGTCTTATAACCGAGTGCGCCTTATAAGTGAATAAATACGGTATTTGCAGATGCATTAGCTTGTTGCTTTCCTTTTTACTTGCTTTGTATGCATAACAAAAACCTTTTTTTTATTCCTGTAAGTACAAAGCAGTGCTCTATGGTGATATAATGAACTTGCTTGGACCAATGACAATGAGTCGTTAACTCTGGCTATTTATAAACATTTTAAATTTTATAATAAGTGTAACAAAACACAAACCTGCAGTGTTAGTCCTGATGCCTGGTGAAGGAGCTAAAAATCACAAGGAAATCAGTTA
>NC_090874.1:48765162-48767662 GCF_036669935.1 Montipora foliosa | reverse complement strand
TTAAAATTTTCAAAGAACAGGATATCAGAGAACAAGGAATACTATAGCTACCTCCCGCGACTTAGAAATTGTTCTAGATGGTGAACTGCTAAAGCAGATGAATAGTGTGAAATATTTAGGGGTGCACATAGGTTGTAACCTAAGTTGGAATATGCACGTTCACGTAATATCTTGAAGAGTTTATCCCAGCCTGAAACTGTTGACCAGGGTATCTGAGCACCTCAGCTGGAAAGTGTTACGTACAACATATAAGCAAACGATTTTATCACTTACCACATGTATGGATTATGGTTGCATAGTCTGGGGTGACTGTGGAAAACAAAATGCTCTGCACCTCGAGCATCTTCAAAACCAAGCTATGCGTATTATCCTTCGGGCAAATCGCAAGACTTGTACACAATTCATGCGATTGAAACACTGCTATCTTTAAGCAGTAGAAGACGGTTCATGAGATTACAACTTGTGTACAAAATCATTAACAACATAGACTGCCCACGCCAACTGAAAGGCTACTCCATCAAGCGCTCTGAGCTACATTTCATAATTTCAGAGATAGTCGCTAATTGATGGTATGAGAGCCAAGTCAACTATGGGCTAATGTAATTTTACGAGTGCAGCCGTGAATGGAATTCTCTCCCAAGAAGCATTCGTGATATTCCTACTCTAAGGACTTTTAAGGAAAGGAAAGGAACTTTATTTATGTGTCTAGTCGTTCTAGCACTGAAGCACTAATTGGGGACACTGTAAATTGAAATTAACAATTAACACAAATCAAGTTAAATGCTAGATTTTGAGGAGAGGGGAAACCGGAGTACCCGGAGAAAACCTCTTGGTGCAGAGTAGAGAACCGACAAACTCAACCCACACATGACGCAGAGTCTGAGAATCGAACCCGGGCCACATTGGTGGGAGACGAGGGCTCTCACCATTGCGCCATCCCTACACCCCGTCAAAAGTCAAAAGTATTAAATTATTTTCTAAATCTTCACATAAATTTGCATGTCTGTAGTGTCCATCAGTCTTATCAGTCAGATCATACCTCGTTTTGTGATTTGATCCTGTATATAATTTTTGTATATATCTTTTAATATCTATATATTTTTATGACTCTTTATAATATTACTATTTTTACTGATCACTGGTTTATACCAGCAAATCTTTTGATTTTGCTGATTGGTCTTTTCAGTCTACCATAGTTATTCGGTTATAAGGCACACAGTTTTTTCAAGAAAAATCTGTCTTTGGGTGGCAAGTTAGTGCTAACATTGGGGTGCGTCTTATAGCCAAGTATTTTCGCGCAACAAAATCTTAAGATCACAATTTGAGAAAAACTTGCAGTTTAAACAACACAAGAAATGGACGCTAGTTGTCAATTAAAAGAAGCAATAGTGCTTTTAGAGACCTTTAGATCACTAAACGGCTTCAAGAGAAAAGCAAACAAATGGAAATTTGCATACATGCTTAAAAGCAGGTGCTCAGAAACGTGATACCCATGACAACAATACAATCGTTCAAACCTTGTTTCGAGTTTGTTGCTCGCATGAAAAGTTTCTTCTCTGAACAAACAGTGTGGAGATAAAACATACCTTCTTTGTTTATCCAACCTTTTTTGTGCACTGAAATTTGCATCCTTGTATGGTGGCGTGTTGACATTCAGCTGTCGCACACCTTTGAATATGACTCTCAGTGGGAGTCTTTCGCCGTTCGCTTTCGCTTGAAGTCTGAAGTCTGAACTCTGACTATTTATTAAGTCGGAAGGTTCAAATAAAAGTGTATGCGTTGTATGTTTATCATTTCAGGTGTCAACTTTTAGCTTTTGTTTTTACATATATCATTAAATGCGTGACTTTTTCACTTTGTTTACGTTAACAAAAAGAGTTCGCATACCAATTGTGTAAGGATAATTGCTATCCTTTTGATAACTCTCAATTTTTTGGTGCGTCTTATAACCGAGTATTTTCGCGTCATTTTCAGTTTGAGAACTTAGCTTGATTAAATTGCTAAGTTTGGGGTGCGTCTTATAACCAAGTGCGCCTTATAACCGAATAACTACGGCAAATAAAGACATTATCATTATTATGGATTCAGCACCCGCTTTCCAAAAGTTGGATCCTAGTTATCTTCTTATATCATTATTATTGGAGACTTTATTGAAATATCCTCAAATGATTTTACAACTTTTGCGGGCCTGTGGGCCTGGGCAATGGTGCTCACGTAACTGTATATGAAACCTTATGACTATGGTCAGTCTAATAAATTACGATGTAATATTGTAAAACTTACATATGCATATTATAGTTAACAAAAGAAAAGTAGTAAAATTCATAGACTGATGCTTATGAATGATAAAAAAGAAAAATACATTTTAAAAAAATGGAAAAAAAATCCTATATACATCTTCATCATCCATAAACGGCTTTAACCAAAATCAGTTTATGACAGAAACCTTTTTACTATTTCACAGTTTTGGGAGATGATCCACTTTTGTGAGAGTTCAATA
>NC_090874.1:48757662-48760162 GCF_036669935.1 Montipora foliosa | reverse complement strand
ACCATTTTTTTCCCTGGAAAATCCAACATTGATAAGGAAGAGGGGGGTTATCTGTAAAATGAAGCTACCTTCCCCAACACTTTTGTCCATGATTGTAGGTATCAAAGAGCCAGAACATTTACGCATGCGCTAACGGAATATTTGAACAAGAGAGAAAAACGCAGTACCTCCAGACATGGGGTTGGAGCGTCGTACCAAGAGAAAATGAGGGGACAGAGAGGGAGGCTCAAGGCGTTGGCCGGGATATGTTATGTCCACGAAAGTTATTTTTAGACGAGCGGAAGTCTTTGTTCTAGCGGAAGTCTGTCTTCCGAGACGTCCGCATGCAGTCTTGCCTCGCTCTCAGGTTCTTAGTGAAAAGAGAAAATGATGGCGCACGTGAAAGGCTGATGAATATATATTTTCTTTCAAACATCGGACCGAGGTTGGCCTGCATGCGGACGTCTCGGAAGACTTCCGCTCGTCTAAAAATATCTTTCGTGGACATGACATAACCCAAGAGCTGGACCGGGAGCCTCCTTCTCTGTCCCCTCATTTTCTCTTGGTCGTACCAAACGAGTCATCCCTGGATTTCGGCCCGTGCGATCGCTTTTGGACGCAGTTGGCCCTTCGCTGCTTTCTGCTACCGACCTCGCCTCCCTGTAGACGTGCGTCATTGGGGGTGAGATATGTCGGCCCCTAAACCATATGAGACAAATTCCACGCCTACTCACAGCTCCAGACTGCCCTTGTCAATTTAGCGTAAGAATTCGATCGCTTAAATATTCATATGGTAAGTTCTGAAGTCGCAGATTATACATTACCAGCCGTTATTACACGTTACTACCTATTATTGCTCGTCACTAGACATTACTACACATTACCAGCCGTTTTTACACGTTACTACCAGTTACTACTCGTCACTAGACGGTATTACACATCACCAGTCGTTATTACACTTTACAACTCGTCACTAGACGTTAGTACATATTAGAGTTTTAAATACGAGTTTACCGCGAACCACTGGAGGTCACGTGACCAGTCCTCCCGTCAAGTTTGAGGCTACGTAGCAATAGGGGAAACAGAGTCTACAAGAGAAGCTCTAACTTGCGAAATTCCAAAGGTAGTTCACTAGGGCCTTTGCTTTTCTTACTTTATATTAATGATCCACCTAACTGCTCAGATTTTTCAACGTGGAGAGGTAGGTTTTCACGTATGTCATTTACCTGAAAGATTTTAGCGTATAATTCTTGTTTGATCCCTCGTAATGATACAAAGATCTTGTGGAGCAAGTCTCTATCCATTAACAGAGGCATAAATTCGGGCGAAATGCTAAATCTGATAAATCCTACTGGATCTTGAAAACAAGTGCCATTCATGGCTGCTGATTCAAAATGGGGGCGGTAAATTTGCAAGAAGAACTAATGTAAGAGTTTACAGCTCTTCGCTGCTAGATAACCCAGTGTTACCGTAAATTACTTTTATTTTAACTGATTGATATTTCTTCTATTTCTAAATGGAAAAGTAAACCTAGAATGGCTCCATTTCATTGGGAGGGGCTCGACACCAGTTGGCTCTTGCCAACGAAGTAGCTCAACACAACCCCGAGAAACCTGATGAGTGGGAAGCAATAGCTATAGGAGACTCGGCAAAGCATTTTCTACGGATTCATATAAGAGGCTGCCGTGAAGAAATGGATCGGATTTTAACCAAATACAAAGAAGAAGACATAAAAAGTTTAAAGAGGTAAGTTTGCTGTTGTCTTTACACTCACAACTGAGTAAAACATTCAACCCTTTGTTTTATTAGTCACAATTACAAATGTGCAACAAGTCCCTATGTTTGTTTTTCTTATTGCCTTCCTTTTCAATAATGTTGCTCTTTTGATGCCTAAATGGTAAAATGTACAATCTATCACGAAAATAAATCTTTCATCCAAAACATGATTTATGGCCTTCAGATTAGTTGAAGCTTATGATTTGATAGTGCCATGGAGTATAAAACCAAACTGAAATTTTGAATCTGGCTTACATTTTTTCACACTGTCATTTAACTTGATTAGCTCCAGCCTCCTCGTTTAGTTTATATACAACACCGGCTTGGAATTTATGTCAAGATTTTTAATTCTATCCTTTACATTGGATTTGTGATACCTGGTTTGTAATGGGTTTAAATTTAGGAAGGTCATCGAAGGCTGATTCATACTTGGATACAAGCACAGATGCAAGTGCAGGCATATCAAACAGTGCTATCAGAACAAGCTGGCAACTGCCGAAGTTCAATTAAGGTCCCACCACCGCGGGACAGTGGGACAGTGGAAAGCGTTGAAGGCGCACTCTGATTGGCTACTCATACTCCAAATATCTTCCGAGCAACTCCCGAGTTTCGCATTCCTTCGGAAATATTGTTATCATTGTAGGAATACATGAGTCTGTTTGTGCTACATTATGCTAGTAAGGTAGTGATGTGTACTAACGTCCAGTGAGGAGTATTTACTGCTAGCAACGTGTAATAACGGCTG
>NC_090874.1:48710162-48722662 GCF_036669935.1 Montipora foliosa | reverse complement strand
TCCTCGCGGACGGAACAACAAATTGCCTTGTGGACTCATGCGAATTCTTTGATAGAATAATCAACAGCTTTTTCTGTGCTCACAAGTCAGTCATCCTTTTCTTCACCAAGGCAGACCTATTAGAGGAAAAGATCAAACACTCGAACATAAATGACTACTTCCCAGCGTTTCAGGGAGATCCTCGAAAACTAGAAGACGTGCAAAGTTTTATTTTTCAGATGTTTGCTGATAGGCGACGAAAGAATTCTCGCGCTCTCCTCCAAAGCCATCACTTCATGACAACCAGTGACCCTAAAAATATCACATTACTTTTTCAAATAATTAAGGATAGTTACGTGTGTAAGTGTAGCCTTAAGAGTTATGAATTGCTGTAGTTTTCATTAAGTGAGCCCGATCTCCTGACCAGTTTTTTTAAATGTGCAAATATAGAGTGTGTAAAATACAAGAATGAAAGAATAAATGAATAAACGAATAAAAACTCTATAACACTGTGACTGAATGTCAGTGCATAATAATAGAAATAGGAAGTCTACTCAGTTCTTGGTTTCGGTAGATACAATTTTTGAGTAGTTTTACGAAGATCAAAGGACGAAGTTTTCGGAGTGAACATGTTAAAAAGATGAACTGAGCGAGCTTTTTGACGCATTTGTACATTAAATTTGCCTTTTGCTTCACCCTTCTAACTGGTAAGTTATCCCAGTTGAGAAGATAGCTAGAGTTCGTATCATAACTTTATTACATTTATAATAAAATGACCATGCTGTACAATATTTTCTTACAATAATTTGGTAAGTTAATTTTTAGTTTTCTATTGGCTGAAATCATTGTTACGAATCTAAAAAAAGGTAAATACAACTTTAAAGCCAAAGAAAAATAGTATTTCTGTGACTTCAGTGGTCATTTGTTTACATATAGTTATTTTTGTTCTTGATGAAATACAAAAGGGGGGACTGTTTGTTGTACTCTGATGAAAGAAATATTGAATGTGTACTCTGGTAAGGAAGCTGACTGTATAACAGTTTTTCTCCAAGCAGTAAATATTTTATAATTGTTAATAAAGCCTCATAATGGTTGCAGAAGGAAAACAACTTGTACAAAAACTTTTGTACATGCAGAACTCAGTATTTATGCTAACAGTTTATTCCTTGGCCTATTTTTACCACTGGAAAGGTCCACAAAGTTTACCTCACCTGCTTGACAATGTAAACAAGACTTGAGGTCATTTTTAGCACTTCCATGTCGTAATTCGTGTGCCTGATCGTGCCTGATAACATTTGAGCATCCTCTTCCTCTATGTTTTGCTATTAATGGGAAATGATTACTTTTAAACTCTTCAAAAGAAACTGCGATATCTTCAGTTTTATTTGTTACTGGTCCAAAAAAGAACTTACCTGTTTTGACCTGGTCACTGTTTTCTTGGGGGCCTCAATGTCCTCTTCCTCGGTATCAATTTGTCTTTCCTGGATTTTTCCTCACTTGCCCTTACAAGGTTTTTCAACACGCTCAAGCGTCTTTTCGACGCAAAACGACCTTTATGGCGACCAGAATTGGCACAGACAGAGTTTTCGTCATCTTCTCCAGCATAGGCCACCGATGGATTAAGTAAACTAAAGCCACATACAAAGCCGGCCAAGGAAAGATAAAGAAGTAAACGTTTGCATGGTTTGGTCTCAGGAATTTCGTAGTCCACTCCAGGGACTTCACGATCGATCGCAGCGCGTACACAAAAGCTATAAAATTTTCTTCTCTGCACCACATATGCTGATAAGCAAGCATCTTTTTCTTTAGCTAAGAGTACAAATAAAAACTTTTGGCGCCTAAAAATTTCGTAAAAACGCGATTTATCCTGAAAACTAGACATGAATAGAGTCCGGCAAAAAAAATTACGCGCCGCCATGTTTGTTTACCTCCTCCATGGCTTTTAAAAATCCCGCGAGTGACGCGCGTGATTCGCTCGGCTAGAACCCAGTCTTAAGGTGGCTAGTACCGGTTTCCTCGCGCGGGGATTAAGTCACCTTCGTTGCGTCACGCGTGAGTAACACGCACGATACAGGCGCGAGATTTAAAACCCGAAAAACCAAAACAATATGGCGGCGCGCGGCTTTTTTTCGCGCAAGGACAATTTTGTACTGTTGGAGACGAAATTTGCAATTAAAAGAGACTTTACCTGCAAGAACAACTTTAGTCAATTGTGTGTATTTAAGTGTCACTGTCTGAGAAAGTGTTCCAGGGGCCAAAAGTGGTGGTCAACCGATTTGGCTGAAACTTGGCACCGAAGTTGGGTATAATGAGATATTTCAAAAGCCACTTTGGCTCACTTCTTTGAGTTTTAGTTTTGGAGTTACAGGGGGGGTCTCATTTTTTGCCCTTTGAGCACCAAAAATCCAGCCTTCCAGGGCACATTTTGAAAGTGTGTTAAGACCCCACTGGTAAATTGTGCTGCCAAATGAATTTGACCATGAACTCTACTATAATAGAGCTTTCAGTTCATGCATGTAACTTTGTCCTCAAGGAATTGCACAGAGAGGAGCCTGGGGCTAGAGTTTGGCCCAAATTCATGTTAAAATTATAACCCAAAATAGCCATTTTTCAAAATTTCACTTTATTCACCTGCCTTCTTGCATAACTTCCAAACCTATACCACTGTTTACTTTAGTCACCCAGTTATCAAAATCAGTTGAGAAAAATTTGGCTTATTATGGTTTATTGAATTTTTGGAACAAACACTTCATGCCCCTCTAAGGTGATGCAAAATAGAATTTTGAGCCTAATTCAGGCCATAAACAAACCAAATTGTTGACAAGAAGCCCTTATTCTGTATTTGGTATGTGAAGATGAATTGTCAAAGCCAATTCAGTTTCGTTGTTTAGAAATAACACCGATTCTTACCTTAAAATTGATCTAAAACGGGCCTCTGATTAGCGCAACAAACACATAATTTAGCAAATCAAAGGTGATTTTATTCTTTGAAAACCTAGTAACCACCAAAGAACACAAATGATGATGTTCTCATGTACATGTAACAATCTTTTTACAAGATGCTTAAATTTTTCTTTGATTTATAGTCGTTCGTTTCACGACATATTTCCAAGCATTACTCCAAGCATGGAAATTCTCCATATTTAATTTTGTCAGGCCCATTTTTTTTTATTTTTACCTTTTTAAATTTAGCTTATCAAAAGGTTCGTCAACATATGATCTTCGTCTGACCTTGTAATAGCCTGAATAGTTGTTTTAAATACCCATCAGCAAAGGAGCATGACCATACATACGTAGATTACACAGACATATACGAGCTTCAGTGAGCAGTATCGAAGTGAATTGTGATTTTCCGAGTCCTTTAGAGCTGAAAAAATGAAACCATCCATCCACGGTTAGGAGAGCTGAATAACAAAAAGCTTGTTTTGCTTTTATAAAGAAAATAACCCAAACAAAATCTTTCATTGAGAGGATGCGCTTGTTATTACATCAAGCTAGCTGGCCAGCCATTTTGGACTTGAAGAGTGTGGGGACTGGACCGAGTTCCCGTTCAATCCTTCTCCCGTTTTGCGGGAATTTGTTGTTTTTCATCAGGTGTGTTCGAAATTCCAGAAAGTGATCTGTTGCAGGATAATTTTCGATGGCACTTTATTCCTTTGAAGGGGTAAACGACCAGTGCAGTGTCACGTCATGGGCTGGGAAAGAAACAGGAATGCTTTCTTTGTTGTCTTGCGATAGTGACATGACTGCATTTTAAAGCACAAGTAGAAGAGTTCAGGTGTGTCCGGGGAAGAAGAGGAAGAACTGGTGATGCCAAAGCTACAGGTGCTTCAAAAGATCAGTTAGGGATCATATACGCTCACAAATGATTTTTAACGCAGTTTTCGAGACTCTTTTTGCTTGAAGAAAGACAATGATATATAATTTACGATGTTGTCGACTCCAATTGTTTGTTCACATACTTGATTGATTCCTATGTTAATTTCCTGGGTCCTTACGAGGAGCATTAAAGATTCAACAAACTCATCGCAGCAATATCTTTATATATATAAAAAAAATATATCAATAAGAATAATAGAAATAACTTGAAGGCTGTTTTTTGTCTGCTCGAGCTGATTGTTTACATTCAGCTTGTCACGTTTGGCAATGCACAATTCGAGCGAGCTTGCATTGAAACTCCACCGGTCTCCTTTATTTGCCTGTTTCGTCGAAGACAAGTCAACTTAGAATAGGCTTAGCTACATAATTCCGCAGGAATTGTTTTGGGAATTTTAGACACGAAAAAGTATTTTTGAAAATCTCAAGAATATTAGAAAAAAATTGACAAATACTAGAACTTAAATAGCAGTATATATGGGAGAATACTGAACAGCAACATTTCACAGGCAGAAACGTTGAAAAAATGTTTTTATTTTTCTGTATTCCCACCAACCAAGAGAGGGCTCAGTCCACCCTCATGCTACAACAGTGTCTAGAGTACTGTTCACTGAGCACAACAAATCAGCAGTTTTCAGAGTCCTCTACGCTACAACTAATCAGCGGTTATTCACCAAAAGAGGCCCTCGCTATCAAAAAAGAATAAAAATTTTATGACTTTTTTCAGGGAATTTTAGAGAGTTTTAGCAGATAACACTCTTATTTAGGTATATTTTTTCATTATTCTTTTAATTGAATAGTTAACATTATTTTAAACAATTTGGTTAATTAAATAATAAAACAATTTTTTCTACAAATATACACAAATCTTCCGTACTCTTCCAGAACGATTCAGAGTCAGTTCCCATTCAAGTACGACATATGTGTGTTCATTGCCTATGCATTATTCCAAGCAAACCTGAATAATATCAACTAATTCGGTTGATTTTGCGACGATGTTTTAGTGACATTTTCTCCCTGAAAATGTCAATTTCGTCGAAAAACTTAGATGCAGCATGTTTGCAAAGAGCTTTGACGAAAAGGGTAAATAATGGAAACCGGTAACTGAATTGTGCATTGCATGATAAGCGTGTGCACGTGACAAGCTTAATGCTCGAGCAGACGAAAAACAGTCTTCAAGTTATTCTTATCGTACTTGTTTTCAGTTTTTTTTTTTTGGAGAAATTGATGAATGTTTAGTGCTCTTCCTAAGGACCCAGGATATTAATATGCGAATCAATCAACCATATCGTAATTTACATATCGTCGTCTCTAAGATCACGATAAATGTCATTTGTGAGCGTATATGATCCCTAACTGATACTTTGAAGCACCTGTAGCTTTGGCATTACCAGTTCTTCCTCTTCTTCCCCGGACACACCTGAACTCTTCTACTTGTGCTGTAATCATGCAGTCATGTCACTATCGCAAGACAACAAAGGCAGCATTCGTATTTCTTGCACAGCCCATGACGTGACACTGCACTAGTCATCTACCTCAAAGGAATAAAGTGTCATCAAAAATTATCCTGAAACAGATCACTCTCTAGAATTTCGAACACATCTGATAAAAAACAGAAAAAATTCCCGCGAAACGGGAGAAGGATTGGACGGGAAATCGGTCCAGTCCCCACACTCGTCAAGTCCAAAATGGCGGGCCAGCTAGCTTGATGTAGTAACGAGTGCATCATCTCAATGCAAGGCTTTTTTTGGGTTATTTTCTTTTTAGAAGCAAAACAAGCTTTTTGCTATCCAGCTCTCCTAACCGTGGATGGCTGCTTTCATTTTTTCAGCTCTAATGGACTCGGAAAATCACAGTTCACGTCGATACTGCTCACTGACGCTCGTACATGTCTTTGTAATCTACGTATGTACATGTATGGTCATGCTCAGCTATTCAGGCTATTACAAGGTCAGACGAAGATCATATGTTGACGAACCTTTTGATAAGCTAAATTTAAAAAGGTAAAAATAAAAAAAAATGGGCCTGACAAAATTAAATATGGAGAATTTCCATGCTTGGAGTAATGCTTGGAAATATGTCGTGAAACTGACGACTATAAATCAAAGAAAAATTTAAGCATCTTGTAAAAAGATTGTTACATGTACATGAGAACATCATCATTTGTGTTCTTTGGTGGTTACTAGGTTTTCAAAGAATAAAATCACCTTTGATTTGCTAAATTATGTGTTTGTTGCGCTAATCAGAGGCCCGTTTTAGATCAATTTTAAGGTAAGAATCGGTGTTATTTCTAAACAACGAAACTGAATTGGCTTCGACAATTCATCTTCACATACCAAATACAGAATAAGGGCTTCTTGTCAACAATTTGGTTTGTTTATGGCCTGAATTAGGCTAAAAATTCTATTTTGCATCGCTTTAGAGGGGCATGAAGTGTTTGTTCCAAAAATTCAATAAACCATAATAAGCCAAATTTTTCTCAACTGATTTTGATAACTGGGTGACTAAAGTAAACAGTGGTATAGGTTTGGAATTTATGCAAGAAGGCAGGTGAATATAGTGAAATTTTGAAAAATGGCTATTTTAGGTTATAATTTTAACATGAATTTGGGCCAAACTCTAGCCCCAGGCTCCTCTCTGTGCAATTGCTTGAGGACAAAGTTACATGCATGAACTGAAAGCTCTATTATAGTAAAGTTCATGGTCAAATGCATTTGGCAGCACAATTTACCAGTGGGGTCTTATCACACTTTCAAAAGGCCCCCTGAAAGGCTGGATTTTTGGTGCTCAAAGGGCAAAAAATAAGATCCCCCCCTGTAACTCCAAAACTAAAACTCAGAGAAGTGAGCCAAAGTGGCTTTTGAAATATCTCATTATACCCAACTTCTGTGCCAAGTTTCAGCCAAATCGGTTGACCACCACTTTTGGCCCCTGGAACACTCTCTCAGACAATGA
The DNA here is from genome assembly GCF_036669935.1 of Montipora foliosa. Taxonomy (NCBI): domain Eukaryota; kingdom Metazoa; phylum Cnidaria; class Anthozoa; order Scleractinia; family Acroporidae; genus Montipora; species Montipora foliosa. Next base: position 48,715,852 of record NC_090874.1, on the reverse strand, counting down.
CACTTAAGAAAAATTGTTTCTGGAATTTAACGTTTCCCAAGTTTCAAAGGCAACTCGATCGATCGTGACGGCCATATGGAGCGTATAAAGGACTCGCAAAGTGGACATAAATATGGAGAATGGACACACCAACAGAAATCATTTTGCTTGTTCTTCTTCGCCACATTCTATGGGTTGTATTTTGTTTGCTTGACGAATATTGCGTATGCAGGAGATAGAGAAGACGAAAAACCAAACTACCAGTCCAGGCGACACAAAGGTTGCTTTGCTTCCAAACGACGAATTCAATCCGTAGCAAATCTGACCAGAGCAAAAAAATGCATAACCCAAGGCAACGAAAATCACCTTGAAGAGGAACAAGACTTTGAACCTCCAAGAAAAATAGAAACGAAGTCACAGGTATGTTGTTTATGCGATAAATATTGTTACGTCTTTAATGTTGGTTCAAATGTTGCAAATTAGCTAGGTCGACCATTTCCATTTCCTTCCTGTTACTTTGCCTTTTCGTTTGAAAAATTTAAATATCAGAAAGTAAATAGCTTAGCAAATATATATATATATATGTTATTCACCGACCAAGGCCGGTGGATAATATTTTTATTTATTTCTAAATTCTATTTTTAGAAGGTAGGAGAAACTATTAAGAAAAACTGGAAAAGTCATGTTTTATTTTACACATTGTCTCATCAACGTGTCAACAAATGTACAATAAAATGAATTGGTCAGGAATATTTTTACACTGTGTGAAGTTTCGCTTTCAAAAGTCAACAAACTTGGCGAAATGTAGAACAAGCCATTTCAATGTTTCAATTCGCAACTTCACTCTGCACTTTGCGTAGTTGGTTACCATGACCGTGGTCAGGAGATAGGAAAATACTGCCCACTCCCGGAACCAATCAGATTGCAGGATTCTCAGGATACCGCCCGCTCACGATGGTGAAAGAAAGAAATAAATTTCATTACAGCAACCTACACATGGGGTTGATATTTGTGGTACAAGACTGATTGAACTTCACGTTCTGTGAAATTACCTGAAATCTTGTTCAAACTGTAAAGATGAGTGTCTCTTGGTGTCTTCAGAAGTTTCTTGAAGCAATAGTAGGGAAGCAGAAGCAAAATTATAGTTTTCTTCTTTTAAGAAAAATATCATTTCATTGTTACCATACAAGTAGCCTACAACACAATTGTGTACAAGTACATCACTAATATTAAGTAATCTTTAAAATTAGTGTAGAATAGAGAAACTATTGTAGTGGTGTGAAGGTTGTTGACTCTTCAATTCCAATATAATCCCCGAGTCATAAAGAAAGGAACATTTGTGAAAAATAGTTGAAAATATTATGAGTGATATTTTAATATCGAGTTGTTTGTGAATTAAAATCTCAAATATCATCGATGAAAGATGCTTATTTATCTGTTTGTAATAGTGCCTGGCATTTTTTGAAATTATTTTACCTGGGTATTAACAAATTAGTATGGGTAATCAAAAGGCGACAAGTGAAGTCAGGGAATCATCTCACCCACGTTTTGTCCAAAATTAAATAGTTTCCTGAGCCCAAAGGCTCGGGAATTTATTGATTTTGGACAAAACACAAGTGACTTATTCCCTAATTTCAGGAGTATACCATTTGATTAGCTATTAACATTATGGGTGACAAATTACGTTCATAAGACGCCAATTTGGCACTTTAGGAACAGTTGCCATGGCAACATTGTAATTTCACATGTCAAATTATAAATTAACGCTGAACTTTCGCGCCAAAATTAAGGAGTAATTTGTCACCCATGTTATAAGCTGAAATACAACTCATCTTTTCCAATCAAATTGCAAAGTACAATACAATACTTTATTTTGCCACCATCAATTTTACAAATTGGGAGGTACACTCTGTATTCACAAGATAGAGGCTTCAAAGGATTTTTTTTTTTGTTTACTACTAACTTATATTCTTCAATTTATTGTTTTGTTGCCCCATTCAAGGAAATGTGATATTCAAATGCTTAGGTCCTTTGCCTTGTTGTAACCAAAACGTCCATAACAGCATGGATATCTCCATTTTGCAAATAGAAAACTAACACGATGTGGCAATAAAACAATGGAACAATAAAGGTCCATTCTTCTTCATAAGTACATTAAATTAACATGCCTCAGCATGAGATAAAAAAATAATATGATTTATCATTTGCTTTTATGCAACATTGGCTGAGAAACAAATTAGTCACCACATGAAGGTCATTTATTGCTTCAACAGGTCCATTATCCTTCGTAAACATTACTGGAGAAAAACAAAGTGGTCTTTAGCATTAAATGCAGCTACTGAGGTCACATAAATGAACAATTCGATGCTCACGTTGAGTTGGAAGATGTCAGGGCACTGAGAAAAATTCTTTTTGAGTCATCGCTTAGCCTTTCCAGAAAAGATATTGTTGAGAATTCCAGTATCACTAGTGTTTCCCACGCAGTTGAAGACATGCTCCACCTCGATCGACGCCATGAACTTCTCTCAACATTCAGTGACAAGCTGTTCAACACAAGCGATACTGGGCCAATTAAAAGATCAATGGCCCTAAACATCGCCGATAGTGGTCTATTTTACGACGACAATCACAAACTTTACACTACATTTGGTATGGTCGCTATTCTATCCAATCCACCGACATCTTCATCAGCGAAGACACCGCGAGTAACACGAACGAAGAGGATACTGACCGCCATCGTTAAACACTTCGAGGAAATCAACCACGAAGAATAGGACAAAATGCCAGTAAAAACATTAAATAAAGAAACTCCACCTTTTACGATATTTAGAAGCCTCGCGATCTCCATACATCTTGAACCAACACCGACAGCGCACGTGTTCTGTAAGCAATTTCAAACTTTCGCTTGATGCTTTTTGACAAAAACATGGCAACTCTACCCAGAATTTGTGAAGAAATCTTCAGAGTAAGTCCAGGAGGTTTGTCTTGAACGACAACGACAACTGTAAAGGTCTGTAAATGGTCTTTTGGCTGCAAACATTTGAAAACGGTTCACTAGGTGCCCGCGCGGGCACACGAAGCAGTCAGCGGTAGTCGAAACGGCTCATGAGCAACTGCTGATCTTATAAAGTCTGGATTTTTTAATGCGTGTGAACACGCGTAGGAATAACGGAACTCACGAAGGCTTTTGCACGAAAACAAGCCCGGTGACCCCTTCTTTTTATTGTTTTAATATAATATTACAATTGAGAGGAAACGTCAGAAAAAAAATTAAAAAATTCTACGGAAGGAAATTTCTACTTTGGGCAAATTGTCGTTTTTCCAAGTTTTCAAGAAATCGGCTCCGTAAAATTCTTTGTAAATTGCTGTGCATTTTCCTTTTCAGATGCCAAAAGCTACTGCCAAAAAAAAAACATGGGTCACCGGGTTAATTTTTTAGCTATTAGTGACATACGCTAAAAATCAGGGTTGGAAAATCCTTGTGTAACGTTGCCATGGTAACTGCTGATGACAAAATAACAGCTGCTTTTGATCAAGTATAAGTTATACAATCCAACCCTACCAAAATATTACAGTGGCCCTGGTTCGCCTTTATGTTCTATTCTTTCAAAGTTATAAGTCGTCAAAAAGCCGAAAACTGGTACCAGCCATCTTAAAACTATTGTGAGCCTCCTTAAAGAAGCTCTGGGGTCGAGGATGGTATATGCCGTTACCATGAGATGCGCACGCACCGCCGTGACGGAAGATATCAAGATCAGGGAAAAGGTCGGAAAAGGTAAGTAATAATCTTGTCCTTTCTTATCCAGGTATATCCATTTACGTGTTTAGATGAGGCTATGGAAACACGAAAAACGTCTTCCATTGCTTAAGCTGCGAATCCCACGAAAATTACCTTTAAGACTGAACAGAATTGTGGGCTTTGTTGAACCTATCGAGAGGTTAAAAATTCGTGTCCAAGTACACTAAAGAAAATAATAATAATAATAATAATAATAATAATAATAATAATAATAATAATAATGATAACAATAATCCTTGTGCAATACAATACTCAACATCATCACCTGCCGACACTACGCATCAATACTAGTTACTTTCTATAGTCTAAAATGATTAATCGTCACCACACTGCACTCACACAGCACTAGCCGTTATTAATCGTAACTTAACGTTCATTCAATTCGCGTTACTCACGTTAGCCATTACTAAACGTCGATGTACGTTACTACACATCACCGCCCGTTATTCTACGTGACTAATCGTCACTACTCGTCACTAGACGTTACCATACATCACTAGCCATTACCGGCAGGTACAAAACACAGGTCACAGGTCATTGTTTTACCAACTCAGACAGTATCCTAAACATTCATAAAAGCTAACCTTAGGCCTAAAAATTTTGTTTAGGCCTAATTAGGCCTAAGGTTAGCTTTTATGAATGTTTAGGATACTTCCTGTATTGGTAAAACAATGACCTGTGACCTGTGACCTGTCACCTTTGTTTTGTACCTGCCGAGCCATTACTACTTGTCACAAGACGTTACAACACAGCGGTAATCGTTATTAATCGTCACTAGACGTAACTACACATCACTTTCCGTTATTCCATGCACGTTAATAGCCGTCACTACTCGTCACTAGACGTTTAATACTACAAAGTGTGCGCACACACCCTACTAAAGGTAACATACATAGATGCATGCATACTATGCATAAATTTTATTTCATCTCGAATTTCCGAATAACTACAGGAGCTAATATCTTCGAGACATTACATTTACAGCTAAAATACATACCATATCCAGATACCTACTAAATACATAATATTTAAAGATATATTCATTAAAAAGAAAAGCCGCTGTACAAAATGCGGCCCTGGATTCTCTTTTAAAAACTCATAGGTGCGGATAAAATCAGGTAGCTCATTCCGCAACTTAGCTGATACGTAAGAAAAAAGAACTAAGACCATAGCTGGTTGTTCCAGATTTATTGAGGGACAGAATGTAATTTCCGCGAAGATCATGCCTCAGAAGAGGACGGGAGAGAAAACGTATTTTTCCTGTAAGCTCGAAACCTCCTTTTTTTTTAACAAAAATACTTACTTAAGGAAATTTTGAAATGTGCATATTGGCAAGAGGACAGGTAATTTGCAAATACAAACCTCAGTATTCTCTCGTTTACATTATACTGTTGAGTGTTAAGTATTTATGAGTCAATGAGTCATGAGTCAATGAGTTTTAATGAGTCAACGAGTTAGTGCAGTTAATTAAACCATAGAATAAAAGCTAAAATTTCACAGAGTGCTTAGGCCTAATCACTGAAACGAGGGCTTGTGCTTAATCAACAAATTATTGCTATATTGACTGTGAGTCTCATTGACTCATGACTCATGACTCATTGACTCATTTGACTCATAAAACATGCGTTCTCTATATTGTTTCTTTGACAAGAAATTACGAAAGGCCAGGTTTGTCCTACGAGGATAACAGCGAAACACAGCGCTACTTTGTCGCCAATTTTCTATGAAAGAAACTTGTTGAGAAATCAAAAGTCTACGTTAACAGCACACACCAGGGCTACTCCTTAGTATCTGGTTAGAAATCTTCTTCTCACAACTTTTTTCTCCAGCCGCGCGCACTTTAACCATTCACGGATGAGGGCCAGTCTCTTGCTTCCCAAGTTGTGCCTCGCTCATGCCCAAAAAGAATTCT
>NC_090874.1:48700162-48702662 GCF_036669935.1 Montipora foliosa | reverse complement strand
TTATACATAAAGACATACGTTATAAAGAAAAGGCCGCCACTTTGAAGCAGAGCAGGGTTAGGGTGAGAAGACAATCTTGATTCCTCCTAGTTCTCTTTGTCACCCAAAATGGCGCAAGCTACCTTCGATTCCCTGCTACCTTCGCTCTGCAGGCTAATAAAGGTGCAGATTAACGCCCTCTTTACCGTTAGGATCCCAAAAGAGTGAGCACTTCGACGTACTTCTTATTCTTTCATGAAAACAGAAGCTCAAGATGGCTTCTTTTAGCGCCCGACTGGATACTGTGACTGCACAGGAAAGTGTGTGAACAGATGTGACTTCGATTTCGGTACCTTGCTGTAATACGGTATACCCAGAGTAATAAGTGCTTAGCAACTGCCTTTTCTTTATCTTGCGACATCACAAGTGAACCAGCAAACTCAACAAATAAATTTTCAGGGATTAAAATCAAGCATACTTCCTGCTAAGTTACAAATAACGAGCGGGAAGAAACCAATGCTGAAAATGGAATTTAATAATACTACTTTGACCTTCTCTGGTTATCTATTCTGGAACCAAACAAACTTGACCTTTCTCTGGTTATCTATTCTGGAACCAAACAAACTCCTTTTCGTTGGTCCTCCGTACACAAAATCGTCGAATTATACAAAGGCAAAGGGCCTGTTAAATATATTAAAAACCTACCCTGCTTCCATTTAGCCAAAGGTTTTTATGAAAACCAAAAATGACAAAACACTGCCATGTGCAATATTCATCCACCCCACCCCAACTGGGAAATCTCATGTTATCCATAAAAAGTCTGTTTAAGAGCAAAGTGGCCCATCAGAGCCGGTGCTTATCCCAGTTTCTGTGGCATGAAGTGACTAGGAGTATTTTTTACTCCCCCCTAGATGGGATGCCAGTCTATCGCAGGGTTACCCCCAGCATTTCGTTGGTACCCATTTACACACCACCGCACCTCCCCCCATCCATGCTAATCCAAATCTCAAAAATTACTGAGCACTAAAATAACTTATCACAATGCTAGGTGAAATTTTTAAATATACAGTAATTTTCATTTGCTCTTCATTTACCCCTTTGTTCTATGTCGGAGTGCCAGAGACAAAAAGTTCTACATCGTTATTATACACCAACTGACACTAGTCAAAATTAATTACATCCACTAGCCTCTTGACATTCAGCGACATTCAAAAACGATCAAAAAACTATAAGTCGAATAGGGACCCAAAAATATATAAGGAAGCCCTGTCAATCTAAAACTCGGGCACGCTTGATCAACAGGGATGCTAGTCATGGGTTTTTCAACATCCTTCAAAGAGAAAGAATTTGGCAGGGACTGGAGTGACACCTGTCCCTCACAAGACCCACCTTTAAAAGAGTGTCCCTAACCTTTAGTATTTCAATCCCTCATACAAACGACTACGTACTAAACAAAAACGTTAAAAATAAAACCAAAAAGACTTCAGCACCATGAAACAAATACACGAACCCCACACGTTGTGTAAAGTTGACAAATTTGTTAGTAGTTTGTCTTACTACTGAGCTAGCGAGAGGTATGGCTCTATCCCTGAGATGGTTCCATTGCAATGAGGAGTATAATGTCATCTCAGAGATGGATCCATCGCTTTCACTAGGTTGGCTGTGGGATGTACGAGTATGGATTAACATTGCAATTCAACATAACAAATGGAGAAATACGTTTATCACAGATAAGGAGATTTAATTCTGCGAAAGAAAAACAAGTATTTAAGGTTTGGAGCGCCACAATAAGGCATTTTCAAAAGCGTACTACGTCACTGCATTTGAAGCAATAATGCATACAAAGCTTGGGTGCTCCTTACAATTACTCATTCAAACATGGAAATTTAAGCAACCTCTGGACCAAAGTCTACATACAAAGGATCATGCATGGATATGTCATTGTAGTAGGCAGCTCGCAGGCGGGACTTGTGATGGTACTTTTTCCAATACACTGATACTCCCACGACAAGAAGGATAACAAACAGAGCAGCTCCACAAATGCCTATGATAGCGGCGGTGGATAGATCCTTTGATGCATCAACTGTGGGCAAAAGAAAGATCATTTTCATGTCAAAAATCTACAATGGTGAAATTTACTATGATATCGAGATCAGATGCTCTGAAAGGCAACTTCTACCAGGTAGATTTTACCTGCCAGGGGTGCAGGGATGGCGCAGTGGTGAGAGCACTCACCCCCCACCAATGTGGCCCAAAACTCGGCGTCATATGTGGGTTGAGTTTGTTGGTTCTCTACTCTGCACCGAGAAGTTTTTCTCCGGGTACTCCCGTTTCTCCTCTCCTCAAGAACCAACATTTGATTTGACTGTCGTTAATTTGTTTATTTCAGATTACAGTGTCCCCAATTAGTGCTCCAGCACTAGAAGATTAGACAGTTAAATAAAATTCCTTTCCTTTCCTTTCCTCCAGCAAAAAAAAAAAACTAAAGAAGAAAGAATAGGCCACTTCGGAAAATACCATA